>NC_046318.1:33124442-33421942 GCF_009819535.1 Lacerta agilis
GTGTTTGTGGGGGGGGGTGTCTTTAAATGGCGCTCACACATACACACAAACTCACATCCTTAAAGATGCTTTAAATCCTTTCGTAAATCGCTGTTGTTTTTCTGCCTTCCCAAATACAAGTGCTGTTTCCACTAGCGGTAGCTAGCGGCTCTGGGTTGATTTGTACCACCTTACGAGGAAGTGAACGTTTCGCACGGAAGGGGAGGGGCCTGTGGCTGCAGCCAGCGGCTCCAGGAGGCTCCTAATAACAACATTGCCAGATTAGCTGGAACTTCTCTCTACAAGCCTTAACCCTTATTCGATCTAATAACGTCTCCGAGCTTTTTTTATATATATAGATAGATAGATAACATAGGAAGAGCAGCTCGGTCTTTTTCTAATGGAAGGAGCGGGAGGGGGGGTGGTAGATTCGGCAAGCTTTTAATATGCAATAACGACGGGGCTCCCTTCCTCGGCATGCAGATCACACCCCATAAAAAATTCAAATAGAAAGATCGTGGGGATTAACCATTCCCCACCAAAAAAAATCCTTCCTCCCCCCCCCCCCGAGTGCAAGAAATCCGTAGATGCTGTGATCACTAACATACGCTTGTGTGGGTCTAGGTCTGTTCTGTTTGCAGGCTACACAAACGCGCGACGGTTTGTGTTCCCTCGGCACCAGCAACTTGGCAGGGCAGGCTGGGCTGAAACAGGAAGAACTTTGTCCCTGTGATATTGTTGTTGGGGTTTTTTTTTCTTTTTCTTTTTCTTTTTAATACTAGTGGCGGTAGCACAATATCAACTGCAGGAAATTTTTTTGCTGCGGCTGCAGCTCTGAGCTTCCTGTATTGTGGAGGGGCTGGAAAGGGAGGTCTCGAGGCAGGCTGCAGCTTGCTGCATTAGACTTTATTTACATACACAAACCGGTCTGTGCAGAGCCTGTCTCCTGCAGCCTGTGCTGAGGTTTGCATGCCTGTGGAAGAATCCTGCTAGCCGAGGAAGAAAGAGCGCCCAGGGGGTGCGGAGAAAGCCGAGCAAAGGGCGGTAAGCACGGAGCGAGATGCGGAACTAGGCATGAGTTTCCACGCCCAGAGCAGCGCTTTGCTGAGGTCTTGGGGAGCTCAGCTGTGCTGGCTGCAGCGGCGTCCTTGGGCGAGCCCCCTCCGGTCTTGCTTGGGTGGTGCTCGGCCCCGGCCCATCGTGGACATGTCCTACTCCCGCCACTTTCTGGATTTCCACGGCTCGTCCATCCCCACCACCATGAAGAAGCTGGTGGTGACGAAGCTGAGCTCAAACTTCCGAGAGGCTGTGAGCCTACGACACGATGCGCCTGTGCCACTCCCGGGAGACGGCGATCTGCTTGTCAGAAACAGGTGAGATTTCGCTCCCCCCTCCCCCGCCTCATTTTCTCTCTCCCTTTTCGCCAACTCTTCTTTGCATCTTCTCCGTGGGTGTTTTTCGGGGGTGGGGTATGCGATCCCCCTTTCCTGCCCTACTGCTTATCCTAACTACTTCTCACACCCTTTTGGCCTCCTCTCCCGTGTGCACGCATTCACTTGATGTGATCCTATCAAATCGTACCAGCTGCCATCTGGCGACTGCTGATTTAATTTTATTGTTGTGAATGGCTTACACCATAATCCCGCGCGCGCACACACACCTCTGTGCAAATGATGAAACGTTTCCATTTGCTGAGAGGTAAAATGTGTATATTGCTTCGTGCTCCCCCTCCCTCTGCTCTCTCTTTTTTTTAAATGATGTGTTAAACTGAAAGGAATCACTGGGAGGAGGGACAGCAGGTATTACGAATGATACAAGCCTGAAAAGGGGTAATAGTTTCCCATCAAATCCACACCTTACATTTAAAGCACATTCAATGCGCATGGTTTCCCCCAGAGAACCCTGAAAACTATATTTTGTTAAAGAGGCTGGGAACTGTACCTCTGTTAGGGGGAAACTACAGTTCCCGGGATTCTTTGGGTGACGCCGTGTGTGTGGAACGTGCTTTAAATGTATCGTATGCATCTGAAAGTTGTATGCGACGAGAGAGTTCAGGAAGGGAGTTCAGCAACCAGGAAATGATTTCCAAGTCCCGCCCAGATTTCTGCCTGCAAATGTTTGTTCCATGTTCCTACAACTATCTGCGTGTGTGTGTGTTCGTGTTCGTTCGTGTGTTCTCATGAGCGAGCGCCCCTGACTTGTTCTCTGTGGATCTGCGAGGGCTATGTTTTATACAGCAAAACTGACTGAGCTGCGTAGATCTCCGTGTGTGATTAATACACAGCAATTGGGACGTTGTATATAGGTTATTTATAGTCATCTCGGGGAGGGGGGGTTGTGCGCGCGCATGTAACACACTCGAGACGTTGTTTAGAGCAAGTTATGTGTGCAACTCTGCCTGTTTCTCTCCACCCCCACCCCCACCCCCACCCCCGTCCTCCACGTCACTAACCTTAAGCAAGCCAGAAATCAACAGGAAAGCAGAGGGCCACAAATGACTGCCCACCCACCTCTCCCCGTCACTCTTGAGTGTCTTAACTCCGTGGCCCTCTTCCTCCTTTTACGACTAAAGCAAAGCAGAAGGCACAGACCGGAGGAGGGAAATGGGGATAAGCAGCTCCCCTCCCTGACCTCACAATGTTTACTTGGAAGTAAACCCCATTCATTTCAGTGACCTTTACTTCCAAGTAAGTCTGATCAGGATTGGTAGCCCTCGAGAAGGTGTAGCACTGTTTTCAGACGATTACTTTGCCAGGTTTGAGCTGCTTTTGCAATGCATCCAGGTCATGGATGAAGTAAAGACGTCACATTCTGCTTAAAGCAATATGCTGTAAATTGTGGGCTAGCTAGTAGCTAACTAGGACTTGAGTTCCCATTTTCTTCTGTGAGCTGCCCTCTCCATATACCTGAAAATGTGTAGAACAAAACCTCAACTTCAACCATCTTAGCAATCTTTATTATTTTTTATTATTATATTCCTGCTACTGCTGCTGACACCTTTCTAGATGATATAATATCTTAAAATCAAAGTGGGGATTTTAAAAGTGGAAAGCTTAAAAATCCATTGGAGAATGTGGAATTCTAACGGTGTGATTGTGAGTTTGGTGACTATGTGTTGGAGGAGGTTCAGGTAGACCTTAGATTCGTCCCTAACAATCAATTTTTTATATTTAGAAGTGATTACTTGGTGGCTAATCTATCATAAGTTGCATTTCAGTAAATTTAGCCCTGTTGGAACCAATAGAGCTAAAATAGATTAAGCACAAATACACAGAATTATGTGATTTGTGGATTACACACACACACACACACACACACACAATACACACAGTCTTCAGTATGAAAGACAGCGTATATTGTATCTGAACCCTAGCAAAATGTTCATGTTTTATGTAATGTACAACACCCACATTACAGGGAGAGATGTCCTCCCTGGTGTCAAAGGTTTGAATTGCTGCTGTCATCAGGACATAGTATTTTGGAGAGCAAAAATATGTGAAGCCTTAATAAAAAATCTCACTCATGCTGCAGTTAAATTCCTTTGGTTTGGGATATAGGAGGGGGGATCGGCTGGTTTAAAATGCTGCGTGAAGATAAAATATATCCTGGCCTCCCTGCTGCCTATCGGAAAATTGCTACGTCCTTGTTCTCGAATCTCCTCCCCCGCAACACTTTCTCCCTCCCCCATGAAATTTGAAAATTTATGCATGCAATTTATTTTGTTTTCAATGTAACTCTTTCCCCTCCTGCCCTTGATACTGGGTGGGCTCTCTGGGGACTGGAAAGATGTGCTCGTGCGTTCTCCGAAGTGGAGGCAAGGGGGGCTAGCAGCATCATTCACCCGGGGACTCAGGCAAAGAGAGTCCAAGGATCGTAACTCGTTTTTTAAAAAGCACTTTTTTTCCTTCTTTTTTCTTTAGTTTGTAAAAGGTGCGTGTGAGAAATCACAGGATTGGAGTTCGCAACTTTTGTGTCATGTGGATTTGCGTGAGATGTTCAGTTTTGTTGCTGGAGCTTCTCACCCAAGGCAGGAGAGTGCAAAATTAGTGCGGAATAAAGCGTGTTAAGAACAAACCTTTCTACCTAATGCCTGTGCCTACCTTGAAAGCTTACACGGGACTTTCTCTCTCTCTCCACGCCCAATACCTTGTACACACTGGGGGGGGGGGGAAGCGTAGTCACCTGGATTTGTCTAGCTTTGAAAATACTGCACACTTTATCTCAAACTGAAACAGAAAAGAAAATGAGCTACTGCGGTGGCTGGAGAATAAACATATTAGCCCCATAACTCCTATGAAAAGAGCAAATGGCACAATGCAGAATACTACCCCATTCTCCCAAGTAAAACAGACACACGCACATGTTGCCTTGGTGCAATTTAAGTTCGTTTAACTTCTTTCCTTCTTGTTTTAGGACAATATTTTGTTTAAGTTTCCCTCTCCCGTCCTTACCCCACCTCTCTCTGGAAAACAGCTCCCTCGCCTTTATTCTGATAATTTTCTGAACAGCCAAAAAAAATAAAAAAAAATCCACTCCAGCCTTTTATTCCGAGAGAAATGCGCTCAAACTGGGAATCGATTTGAAACATTAAACTTCTGATCATTTTGTGGGAGGTGTGATTGGGCGGTAAAAGAGGATTGAGGACCAGGAGTAATAAACAAACAAATAATTTTAAAGGGGGGGAATGTTTTTTAAGCCATTCATATATCTCCGTACCTTTGTCTGAGCTCCATCCCACCCCGAAAGGTATTTTCTGGGTTTCTTAGCTAATACGTGACCCAGGAAGTGAGGGTGTATGTGCGTGTTTTTCTTTAAAATAAAAAGTGGCAGGTCTCAGTGGGGGTTCTGTTTTCTGTTGAGAGGGAATATCATACAGAAAATTGGGTAGCAAAAGTGGGAAGCAAGACATGGGTTCGGGGAGGGAGTTTGGAGATAGGAAAAAAAAATAGGAATGTGGGGCGAAGTGTTCTCAGCGATTGCTCTTGTTTGGTCTGTGAGCTTTCCCCCCTTTTCCTGGCGTGCTCCTGGGTTGGGTGACTTTGTTGTGTCTGCCTGCTCAAGGTCCTCGCCCTACCCCCCCCCTCGGTCTCCTGACTTCTGCAAGTTGTTTTTGAGTAAACGAAGCCGCTTTCTAACCCCACTTTGAAGACGCTTCGCCCCCTCCCCCTTTTCTCCCTTCAAATCGAATGTGTTAGTATAAATAAAGCCGGGGCGAGTCAGCCTGCAATTATTATTGTGGGGTGGGGGCCTCGGGTGGGGGACGTCTCGCATCCGTATTAGTATTTGTATCGCTCCTCTCATTTTGCATATTTGCGAAAGGCTCGGGTCGCTTCCTAGGGAAATGCAAACCACAAAATTGGGAGGAGGGTAGCTAAGGCCCCCCCCCCCGGTGAAGGTCACGTACTTAACCGAGAGAACAATGACTGCGGGTTGCCAACTCTCCTCCTCCACGCAAGTTTGCAAGCTGATCTTGAACTTGCATCTTCCCTTGGAAGCCACCGACACACAGGCTGCAGCCCTTCCTAGTAAGCCCAAGGGATACTTTACAGCACAATCCTCCCCATCTCTTCCCAGAAGTAACCTCCGCTGAGTCCAATAGGATTTACTGCCAGTGCGTGTATTTCCCGCGAGTAAAACAGGTAGAGAGGATCCGGTCTGTACAAATCGCCAAATAACCCTGCACCGCTTCCCCCCCTTCCTTAGTGCAACTTTGTCCTGGGAATGGCAGGGAGGTCATTGATTTCTCCTTGAGAATACCTCATCAGATCTACTTTAAAAATTACAACATAGAGCAAAATCACACCACTTCCCCTTATTATCCACACCACTGCTGAAATAGGAACGTAGTCTCCCCCCCCCCGGCCTGGGATCCAGAATTGTATTTTAATACAGGAGGGGGGGTTAACAGAACTTGGAGGTGGTATTGATTAATAAGGAAAATGAACAGTGTTTCCACTACTTCGAAAAGAAAGATCTGGACTGGACAGGCGCCTTTTTCGAGCAGAGGCTGGGAAAAGATAGGGCTTGTTTTCTAAACGCAGCCCTTATCTTAAGAGTTCGATGGAGGAATGGTGGGAGAGAGGCTTCAGATGCATTTCGCAGAGAGGGGCGCAACTCTCTTTTGGAAGAAATGAATTTAAAAAAAAAAGTACGTTGTTTTCGCCCCCTTCCCTTTGCACAGCCTGCCAAGAGACTTTCTGCCTGCGACTTCCCAGCTGAGCCACGGAAGAGACGCGAGGAGCGCCAGGAGGATGCGAGGGGAGGGCGAACTGCAAGTGGCCATGTGCTGGCAGAGAGGGCAAAGCGGGAGGCGGAGGGGCCTGGGAGGGAGGGGGACCTCCCGCCGATCTCCCCGCCTTCCCTGAACCGACCCCAGGAGGACCCAGCCGGGCTCCGAGCTCCCGCTCTGCTAGGGGCCAAGGCTGGCATGCTCCCTTCTCGCTGGTGTGCCCAATAGATAGGCAACGTGGAGCTGGTCTGGAGCTGAGCCTCTCCCTTCTTGCACACGCACCCATTTGCAAGCAGGTGCTCAGCTGCAGTGCATTTGGGGTGGGAAAGATCACAGAGGTGAAGGGGCGTTTTCACCTGTTATTGTTAACAAGGTGCGACTGAGTTTTCCAGCCCCTTCGGCTACTTGCAGGTTGTTGGTGTTTTTTTTAAGCCACCCTGTTCATCCTTCTTACAGCCGCATGTCTTCATCTGCCCGCCCTTGCCAGCGATGTTTTAGTATACGACTTTTTGCAGCGAGGGGAAAGCTCGTGTCTCCAGGTGCGCTGCTTGGCTAAGCCGAAGTTGTGCATTTCTGCTGGCTGAGTCCAGTTGGAGCCCCGTCCTGCACCATTTTGCATGGGTGTGTGTGTGAAACACTGGCAAGTCCCGTTTGATTGCAACGAGTCTGGGTTGTTGCAAGTAAAGTGCAGCCTAAATCGGACCACAAAGCCCCGACTTTGCTCTGCAGTCACTTTTCTTGCACCGCTTGCGCGGGCTGTTGGAGCAAGCGCAAGCATTGCAGCGCCCCGGGACAGTGATGGGAAGGAGCGCAACAATTAGGATTGCCGAAGGAAGGCTGCAGGCAAGCCCCCCTCGCATGCTGCCTGTGTGACTTCGGGCGCTGGGGGGCGGGGAGAGGCAGGTTCTCCGTGCCGCCCAAGAGACACTGTGCGGGGATGGATGAATGAGGCCGATTGCGCGCCCAGCAGACTCTGGGTTAGCAGCCTCTCTGCCAGAACTAGTTGCGTGGGGTGTAATGCAAAAAGCAGGGAGTTGTCGTGTTGTGTCGGATCCCTTCCGACCTTGCTCCTTGGCTCTCTGATCTTTCCTTTCTCACGTCCTCAAGGCAACCTCAGCCCCTTTACCTTGCAATCTGCCCTCTCTTACGCTCCCCTTTCAGAATGGGAAATAGGAGTTATGTAAATTTTAACTGGATGTGGATGCCTTTGTTTTCTAAAAAAAAAGGGGGGTAGAAAAATGTGTTCCTTGCTACAGATGCAGACTGGATTAAATGAAGAATTGGGGAGACATACAGAAGACACAGCTCCCTCTGTGAATATGCATGTATTTCTGTATCTAGCTATCTGTATTGAACTCCGTACATTTTAATAAATGAAAGAGATTTTTCTTAGAGTTGGAAATGGCCAGTGCACTTCCTTCAGTTTTGTAGTTTCGCTGTGTGCCAGCTATTTCAAATTACCATAAATCCACAAACAGCTCTCTAGTTGCATTAAAATCAATTTTTCACATATTTTCACACTTCCACATAATTAAATGCCATAATTTGTTTATTTTTGGTTATAGAAGAGAAACAGTCACACTGCTGTTTATGACAGAATCGTATTTTTGTTTTCAGGTTTCTGTGGGGAAATTGGCTGCAAACTCTGTGTGCGTACAGATAACTTGTATTTCAGCATCACCACCCATCATTAAATTACTTGTGCCTTTTTAATACTTAGGTTCATTTTTACTCATTAGAGGTCAATAGTGCTCAAAAGTATTGTTGCATAATTTTAGTCCTTCAAGGTTGTTTTAAGGTGTTGTGAGTAATTTGTATACAGCAAAATATTTTAATAATGTGCAAATTAGTTGCATCAAAAGGCAAATTTGTTACAGACACTCCATCCATTTTCTTTAAATTTGCCTGCAGTAACACTTATGACCATCGACCTTGGAGAGGACATTGATACTTCATGTTATCATTAGTCACTTAAAATTGTTGTTATAATCTGAAATGTAAATTTATTGCCAGAGTCAACATATTTACTACGTTGCTCATATTTTATTATGCTGTATTTTTTTTAATAGAAAAAGCAGTTTTATTCCCTAGCTTATCAAAACTCATTTCTATTGTTCTTATTTTCATGAAACAGGCAAGGGGAAAATGCTTTGCATGTACAAAATATGTCAAATTATGTTATCGGTAAAGCTAAAACCAGATTAAAACAACCTTTCCATTTTCATTTTGCATAGAAGGAGTTCCCCCACCCCACCCCAACTCTTGAGATATTTGAATATAAGCAAAAGGTTTTTCTTATGAAGAAAAAAATTCCTTGTCAAAAAAGAGAGCCTAATACATTTTTGTTTGCTTCTAGATTTGTCGGCATTAATGCATCCGATATTAACTACTCAGCTGGCCGATATGACACGTCAGTTAAGCCCCCATTTGACGTAGGTTTTGAAGGAATTGGTGAAGTGGTAGCCTTGGGCCTAAGTGCCAGCGCTAGATACACAGTGGGCCAACCAGTGGCCTACATGAGGCCTGGTGCTTTTGCTGAATATACCATTGTTCCTGCCAAAGAAGCCATCCCGGTACCCTCTGTGAAACCTGAATTTCTTACACTACTGGTAAGTGGAACTACAGCATATATCAGCCTGAAGGAGCTTGGAGAACTGTCTGACGGGAAGACGGTTCTGGTGACAGCCGCAGCAGGAGGAACCGGTCAGTTTGCCGTGCAACTTTCCAAGAAGGCAAAATGCCATGTAATAGGAACATGCTCCAGTGATGAAAAATCTGGCTTTCTGAAATCCATAGGCTGTGACCACCCTATCAACTACAAAACTGAAAATGTTGCTGATGTCCTTAAGAAGGACTACCCGAAAGGTGTGGATGTGGTGTACGAATCTGTCGGCGGGCAGATGTTTGACTTGGCTGTCAGCTCCTTGGCTACCAAAGGGCGCCTGATAATTATTGGGTTTATCTCTGGCTACCAAACCCGTACTGGCCTTCAGCCTGGTCATGTGGAAATGTTGCCAGCAAAGCTGCTAAGGAAATCTGCCAGCATCCGGGGTTTCTTCTTAAACCATTACCTTTCTGAATACCAAACGGCTTTGAAACACTTGATCGAAATGTGTGAAAACAGAGAACTGGTTTGTGAGGTGGACCTTGGAGACATGTCTCCAGAGGGCAAATTTGCTGGCTTAGAGTCCGTATTCCACGCTATAGATTATATGTACATGGGGAAAAACATTGGAAAAATTGTAGTTGAATTACCTCACTCTGTCAACAGTAAGCTGTAAAAACAGAACAATGATATAAATCAAAAGAGGGAAAATGGGCACTTTATGCTTCACAATAACTATTTCTTTAAAGTTGCCAATGGGTAACATATTAAAAAATAGCATGTAGGGTTTCGTTAAAAATATTTGTTGAATTTAAGTGGCTTTGTGTTCTTTAAAAATGCCATGTGTCGTTGGCATTGCATTAAACAGTTCTGTGTTTTTTCTGGGAGTTTTGAGCGAACTTGTGATTAAACTTGCATTGGATTTGAATCTGGCCAACTATGAAATCTTCACCTACAGCTTTCCTCTAGAATTGAGTAAATAAAGGCATATTAATATTTTAAGTGAAATCAATAATATTATCGATTCTTCCTATGAAAAAGGATGGGTGCAATTCACCTGGACATTCTGCTTGAGCAATGGGAGTCACGCAAGAGTGCTTTTCAGTAGCACAGGGCAGCATCGTAGCGGATTGCTCTTGATATAATTTAAAAATGAGAAATTATCTTTTTTTTCAGTTGTGTTGGTTACGAAACCAATAATAAAATGCAGATTTATGTAACTCAAAAGATATATTTTACTAGTTACAAAAGTTCCAGCTTTTGTTTTTAAATGAAAGTTTGTTTTAATTTTATATAAGGTTTTATAGTTATGTTTTGAAATCTTCATGTTGTAATACCACTTGCTAACTATTATTTTGGCTATATTAACCCGTTAATTGGGTTAACTTTGGTATCATGCTACATTCTACCAATACTAAGACAATCTTAAGAACAGCTTTAACGAAGCCCCTCACCTTACAAGGGAAATGGTGACTAGATGGTTTGCTTATAATGGCCCCAGAAGACTGTGCTGAACTATGCAATAAGGTGAAGCCTTTGTAAGAATTTATATTTCAACCTTTGTAAGAATTTATATTGTTTTAAAGCATTAAAATCATTTTGACAAATTTTTTTTTACACTATGGTTCAGTTGTCCATTTATTCACTTCCGTTATTTTTTGTGCGACTTCAACTGCAATCCTGACGTCTGCTTACCATTGAGTAAGCCCTGCTGAATCGAATGGGACCCACTGTTAAGCAGACGAGCCATGTTTCTTAGTTGGCTTCAGATTGCCTTTGTTGTTTTGTGAGAAGGGGTTAATCTCTTTAAGATGAGCTTGAAGATGCAAAAGAGTGTTTACTGCTTCCAAAGACAATACACATGTGGAATAAACTGGTATTTTAAAATATGTAGCAATTCTCCACTTTCAGCTATCTGCTTTTTCAGGCATTCTGGCAATCAGTGTTCTCGTTTAAGGACACTCTAATGTTTATTGTTGAACAGATCCCCCTTTTAGGTTCATAAGCATGGTTTTATAAATTCCTGCTACCCTGTAGCTAAAAGCACACCCAAGTAGTAGGATCTAGGCCAGCTTGGCACCACCAATTTCAGTGGGACCTTAAGTGGCTTAAATCCAGGTATTCCAATTAAACTGGATTTTGGACTGGGATATTGGAAAATTTGCTTGGTAGGTGAAACCCAAAGTATATTTTGGATCCAGCAGCTGATCACCCTATGGAAACATTCTCATTATGATGAAGTATTTGGCTTCCCTTTGGTGGTGAACAAAAGTGGAGACAGCTATTTGTTTCTCCATACAGCACAACTGTTGAGAACAAAATTCAGTTTTAGACATAAGGAGCCATCGTTATAATATGCTTCAGCACATAGAGATGTGAAGTTACCAAAGCCTGTTTCCCCCCCCCCCCCCAATTTTTGACCCTGAGCACTTGAGTTTCACAATTCTGTCTCTTTGAGGAACTATTGCAAAACATCAAAATATTTACACCCCAATCATAAGTACTGCGCAAGTCACCTTGAGAGGGGTGTTTATGCCCTGAAAGGTAGTGTAAAATATCTAAATAAAAATAAGCCCCACTGATTTCATTGGGCCTTACTTCAAAGTAATTATGTTTTAAGATTTCAGCCAGGTGGAATGTGTTCCTTCCCAGTTGTGTGTGCATGCATCCGATTGATTCCTGTAGTGAAGTACCACATTTGCCTAGAAGCGTGGTTACAACATTCAATTTCATACTTTTTAAAGTAAGTAATTCTACATGATCATAAAACGGTAGCGTTGGAAGGGATCCACCAAGGATCATCTAATCCCTGTTCTCTTCTGTTTCAATTCGTAACAATTAACATTGTGTCAAAGCCGAAGAAGCAGTTGCAGTATCTGATGTGTATATGTATATGTATATGTATATGTATATGTATATGTATATGTATATGTATATGTATATGTATGTATGTAAAGGCCTAGTGTTGGAATTTAACTTAAAGAATCTTCCTAGCAAATATGTTCAGGTTGTAGCCCACTTAGCTTTGAATTGACCGAAACTTACCAGTATTTCTATGTAGACCTAGAGAGGATTGAGTAATATCAATAGGTATGCACACCAGTGTTGACCTTAGTGAATACCTTCATGAGTTAAACACATGATTGTAGACTCACAGTGGACTGTTAACTCCTCATTTGCTGAGGCTCCCTGGTGCATGCCCACCTTAGCATGTTTACATCCAGGTATCTCCACTTCACACTTTGCTACTTTACAGCAAATGCACATGCCCCAAAGTGTAAATTGGGAATGAGATAGTTAAACATTGGAATCAATGGGATATAAATTCTTAACTATGGGTTGCATAACCTGGATTGTGTGCTTGTTAACAACTGCATCTTATTCTCTTTAGATGTGAAACAATAGTTTCCAAGCTTACTAATTTACCCCAAGATTTTTGCACATAACATTCTTGCTGTTGCTTCTGCATTGTTGCTGCTGTTCTCTTGTTCTCTTCGCCAGGCCATTCTTCATTGAATCAAGCTAGGTGTGGTAGGGTGGCACTTTGATGTTATGGAAAGGCTTCGTGTTTACAGGTAATTCTTAGTCCTGATGTGTGTATCCTATTGTGCCTGATAATTGGATTATTCACACACACACACTTTAATCCACACACCCCTACTTTTACTTATTTATTATCGCCTCACCATAGTATAAATTATGTTGATTCTGAGTAAGTGATTAATTTAAATAATGCAGAAGTCTTTGGCTGCAGCATAAGAAGTAGTACTTGTTATGGGTAGTGGTCAGAATGAGGGTATATTAATGATAAGATAACAAACATATATGTACAGGAAATACTGTCAGTTCATTGCAAGGGATTAACAATGAAAACACTTGGGCCAAGATTCAGATTGCCTAGCAGTGCATGATTGAAAAGTGCTTCATCTTGCTAGGGCAGGACTGCTGGTTTTCCTTTCTAGCTGTAGCCCATTCACAGTCTTATATCCTGGAGTAGTATGAGAGGCAGGACACCAGGGGCTGTACTGCAACTGGTGGTCAATAAAAGCCTTGTTGCATGCACAGAACTTTGGATCCTGGCTTTGATTATTTTATAAAAATATATTTTAAAAACTCTTTACATAGTTAATCCTTAAATGAATGCAAATATTTATTCAGATTGAATGCCAAGAATAGTATAATACAAATAATAAAATGTCTAGGAAATTCCTTGTATATGCTATACTGTATAGAGTGCTCACTGGAAGGACAGACCCTGAAGTTGAGGCTCCAGTACTTTGGCCACCTCATGAGAAGAGAAGACTCCCTAGAAAAGACCCGGATGTTGGGAAAGATGGAGGGCACAAGGAGAAGGGGGCGACAGAGGATGAGATGGTTGGACAGTGTTCTCGAAGCGTCTAGCATGAGTTTGGCCAAACTGCAGGAGGCAGTGAAAGATAGGTGTGCCTGGCGTGCTGTGGTCCATGGAGTCACGAAGAGTCGGACACAACTGAACGACTGAACAACAACAATAGAGAATTGGATTTTTAAGAATATTAACTCATGGAGGCTGCAAACCTGCACATGCTTGGAAGTAAGTCACATTGAACTAAATGGGAATTACTTCTGAGGAGCTACACCTAGGATAGCACTGCATATTGCACCCCCCCCATAACTTTTAATTTAACCTTTCCACTCAAATTTGCTTGCTGTGGCAAAAGTTGGATGTTTGCAGACAGCAGCAACTTGAGTTTTTCTACATAAAGCAATCACAGACAAGGAAAATGTGTCAAGAAAGGCCAAACCTGTGATGTTGTCATAGTTGTTTTTTAGATACACATACATATTCTCCACCAAATATATTAACTTGCAGTATTCTGCACATTTTACCCTGTGCATTTTTTACTGAACTGTTGCACTGAAGTATTTTAATTCCTTTTAAAATTAAATCATATTTCAATAACATTATAATGTTAATATTTTTTGTGGGGGAGGAGAAGCCAGTTGCTGAGTATAATTGCCATGCTGTGCAAATACAGATAATTGCAGCTGCTGAGGGAAAAGTTTGCGGCAGTATTCAGAAATGTTATTTTGTTTGTTTGTTTGCTTTTCTTCAGTCTGAGCTAGAAAGGAACTCCACTGCTGAATAGCTGTTAGTATCTATTTTACAAGATTTACTCATTTTCAGGTGCCTAATATAGCTGCTAGCATGCATGCACAACAATACAATTTATATGGTAAATGGAACCAAATAATGGCTTCGCTGAATGTTATGGCTGCACTGAAGGGAAATGTCACGGTAAATAGCTGCCAAATTATGGATCATGCCGAAGTGTCACAACTGCACTAAAGACAAATAGCACTAGAGACTATTGCCACTGTGACGCTTTTGAGTTATGAAGAAGAGGCGCAGCCTTGATGCGAAGCTCTTTGTGTCCTCATTATAGCAAAGGGTTACTGGTGCAATGTACAAAAAAAAACCTAGTCCAATGTGATGGTTAGTTATTAATCTGTCCATTTCAGATCTAACAGCTGTAAAAGAGCAGGCAGTCTTCAAACACACACACACACACACACACAGAGAGAGAGAGAGAGAGAGAGAGAGAGAGAGAGAGACTAAAAAAACCCTGCAGGTTTTATTAACATAAATGTGTATGGGGAATGACTGGCAATGGCAAAATGTTGCAATAAAATAATCTAATCAAAGAATATTATTAAATTTAACATAGTATGCATCTGAAAGGTTTGCTTGCTTCTTAGTCAGATATATGTGTGAAATATAAGCAGTAATGCACTTTTCTCTCTTTGTAAAGACTTGAGTAGTAAGGACATTACCGACCAAATTGCTGCTTCTAAACTGAAGTGAGTCCCGGTTTCTCTCATTTTAATGGGAGGGTAATAAAGATGAAAGACTAACATTTTAACTGATGGATCCCTTAAGCTAGAGAAGAGAAATTTATTATGTTTTGAGGGGCTATGATAAATCCTGAATGTGAGTGCATGTTTGGGGTGATATGGTAACCTCAAGTAAAAGAAAAACAAAGCACACCATTAAAAGGGGGCGGGGGGCTGCCCTCTTTTGTGGGCTTTGGTCATTTTTACACTATTTTTATTTACTCTAAGGAAACAGATTCTATTAAGACATTATGATTTCAGTTCTCCCCACTCTTTATTTAGCAGCAAGTTCCATTGGTTGCATTTCGATTTACTGTTGATTCAGTGTTTGGAAGATAGCAGCCATTATAAGTAAAACGCTTGTAGAGATTTAATTTATTTATTTTTTAGCAACTATTACAGCTGCTCCAAGGCCATTGTTTAAACGTAGCCTGAAATTATAAGTAAAATAAGTTTGATGTTTTCAACACTTTAGCAGATTATTCTACACACTGCAAATATACTATTCCATAATTCAACACAACTGTCAGCCTCAGTTTTAGAGAAGGGGGCTGGGGCCAAACCATCCTAGTGGATAAATTACTTCTCTTTTCTACAGAGAATGGCCTTCCTTCCATGTTGTGCTTAAGGTCATTGGCAGGGCAGCGTGGGGGCAGGTTGCACAGTAGTTAAATCTTATACACCGTTTAAATATGCACTAAGTAATCCTCATTGTGAGGGGTAAATAGAAGATTAATTACTATTTTGTTTGATTATAAAACCACACACACCACTTTCAGATGTGATATCTCTCACATGTGACCTGTTTATAAATAATACCTTGTTTATAATAAACTGGTATTAGTACTTTTGGATTTCACCACCCCACGCAAAAATCGAGATTTTAGGCTATATGCTAGTTTTTAGCATGTGGCAATAACGTGCTCACTGTTTAAAATTCTTGTTCTGTGCACAAAAAGTTCCATCTAACCCAGACTAGAGCAGCTATTAGTGTGCTCAGAATTTATTTTTATGTACTGCTAAGTTGCAAGTAACTGCTTCTTATTAAATGAAAACCCTGCATTAGATACTTTAGAAACATTCCAGCTAATGAATATGTAATGTGCTTTGTGTAACAGGACTTCTTTTTGTGTTTGGAACTAAAAGATGCTGGAAAGTTGACAAATTGTATCATTTAAGACAGATGCCTGCCTTGGGGACATGGTTTTTTTTTTTTAAGGGTGGGGGCTTCCTGTTTCTGGCTTTTATTTCAGTTACATTTGTAATTGCTACAGGAGCAGTACCTGTGTAGCGTTGTACCCCTTCACATAGTTAGTAAAAAGGTAAAGGTAAACGACCCCTGACATAGTTAGTACTTCACATTAAATCAATGGGGGTGTGGCTTGTATCACAGCAGAGCAGGATTTAATGTAATTTTGTTTCAGCTAGTATGTCCTCCCCACCTTTATCTCCTCCTGCACAAATAGTTTGTCAGTTTGCTTGTTTAAGGTATTTACACTTTGCCATTCTATTAAAACAATCCACAGTGACTAATGAAAAGGAGCTTAAAATAACCGAAATATAATAATCAATATGTCGCTATCAAGTAAGTATAATCTGCAACAAAGGAGAAAACAGGAGTCTAAATGATTGCATGTTAAGATCCCCAGGAGCTTCCCAATAAATAAAGACACAACTGACACAGAATTTAGTTTTAGGTTACTGGCATAATTTTGGCCACAATTTTATTGATTACAGATAGTGAGTGGTTTGTTTAGGCATTGGTTCCTGACTAGCTGCACCTGGCCTCAGCAGGGCAGCACTGACGACTGGGCCCCACCATATTGTCAGTACAGGTAAATATTGTGGGGGAGCAATGGTCCAGGATCAGACTCAAGCTGACCCCAAATGCTCCCAGGGACTCTTGTGTGGCCCTACCCCCCCCCCCGAAAGGGGTCGACAAAAGCATGGTGAATCAATGGATTCCTTTAATGGAATACCTTTGCGCATTGGAGGGGACAGGTGCTCCAACCCCCCCCCCTCAGGGCCACCTTGAACCAATGCCTAACTGCCAAACCTTACAAAGCTGTGACGATTTGCTACGCGGCAGGCGAAACCCAACTGGCACCAGCCAATCAGCCAAATGGGAAAATTCCTACCTGGCCCGTAACCCAACAGCAGACGACTCACGATGACATAGCAAGGTTCTAGCAACACCCTAAATATAGGGAGGGTGGGCGGGTGAGCCGGTGCACGAAGCGAAAAGAGGAAGCTCTATTCAACGTGCAGCAGTATATAAAGTTCCCTTGGTTAATACACAAAATTATCCATTGGTCAGATCTGCCCAGCAACCAAGGGACCACCAATTGGGTTGTTGTGGCTATCCAATCGCTCCCACCCACACAAACAGTGAGGTCAGTCCTGACGATCTCACCACAACACATGCCCTCTGCGAGGAGGACTCAATCTATATATCTCTCCCACCCAAATTCTTAACCTAATGTTGCTGTTTTTCAAGTGCTTGGGATTTAGCTTTGGAGCATGCAGCTGAAACAGAAAGCATTAACAGCACAATCCTATGAATGCCTGTTCAAAATAGTTCCCTTGAGTTCTGTGGGACTATTTCCCAGTTAAGTCTGTATATAGAACTGCAGCCTAAAGCTGTGTCTGCACCAGCACTTAGACCACTATATCCTACACCTTGTTTTCTAGAAGTACCAGTATGTCCCATTGAATTTAATGGGACTTTACTACCAAATAGACACCGTAAATGTCTTTGTTTTAGAGCTAGCTTTTTCATGTACCCGTGCTGCTCGAGGCATAATTCTGGTTTATACACACAGAGTTACCACCTGAAGATGAGCAGCTGAGTCACAAAAAATATATTTATCAACTAACAGATCCATTGTTGGGTAATTGCTTCAGCCTGCCATGTCAAGGACCAAATTTGCATAGGCAGCTGTTCCTTACCATGCCTCTCCAGCTATTGGGACAAATGTTGGAAGAAAGTCGGTATTTCCTCAATAAGAGCTGAAAAAGTCTTCTTAATAACCACTGGAAATATAGTGTGTTAAGAGACATTACCTGGAACATGTAACCAGGCTGGTCTACAGAAGATATATAACCCAGGAAAAAGAGCCAGTGCCTATATCATAAGTAGAAACAGATAAGATGAATGCAGGATCCTGCTGTCACACATTGCAAAAAATAATAATTCTAGACATTTGAAATGTTACTGTTGTTACAGAGACCAGCCCAGAGGAAATGAGGACCAGTAGTGAGGTCAGACAAGGTAAGACCAAGCTAAGTCACTGTTAACATTCAAGCATAGTTTTGAAGGTGGGTGAAAGAAACTACACGGACTATGGAATTGCACCATATATGTTACTTAACTCCATCCACAGGCCTCTTACATGTTTCCTTGAAAATGTACCTCCGAGAGACTCATTCATGTAGGAAGAAATAGCATACACCGGAAATTGGTGCACTGCCTGGAAGCAGTAACACAGAACACACAGAACAGTTCTGAGTGATGTCAGCATGCCTCTGATGGGCTATAAGGTACAAGACCGAAAACCAGCTTAATCCAGTCATCCACAAAGTATTGGGAACCACAAAGGCATACTGCTTGTCATGCCTTAGCTAACACCATGAAAATACAGTAATTTTTTTAAAAAAACAACAACAACAACCACCCATGACCTCAATAAATTTACATGGATTTATTGTCATGGCCATCCCTGGTAGCAGGGTCAAAAATAGCCCAAGAGCCTATCCTAGAAAAGGAAAAGAAACATTGGTCTTGGAAACCTGTTTGCCTTATTTATTGCCACCCTACCTCTTCATACCTAAACACCCCCCACCCCCATTTGAAACTGCAGTTAATATATTTTGCTTGAATCATCATACAGAAAGGTCTACTATGCTCCATCAACATCGTGCTGCTATAAATTGAGGGCATATATTTCTTTATATTTGTACTCTTATATTGAAAATTAATTGAAATGTATTGAAAAACAGAACAGAACATTGTGCTGATGCGGCATAGTCATAGGGAAGTGGTTCCTCTTGTTCTCTAAAATCCACAGTTAATTCCCACTTCAAATATCCCTACTTAGAGTAGCATGAACATATCTAACTTGATCCCATAACGTTCTCACACATAGTTTACATCACCACTTTTTGACAGTGCAAATCACCTGTTCTTTTTCATGAAGATGAATGTCAGTGTTAGAGCTAGTTACACGTAGGTTTTCCACACCTATCAGCCAATCACCCATCCCCACTCTCTCACTATATATAAGGGTCTGGTGACTTCTGTTTCAGTGTATCTGAAGAAGTGTGCATGCACACAAAAGCTCATACCAATAAGAAGAGAAGAAGAAGAAGAGTTTGGATTTGATATCCTGCTTTTTTCACTACCTGAAGGAGTCTCAAAGCGGCTAACATTCTCCTTTCTCTTCCTCCCCCCACAACAAACACTCTGTGAGGTGAGTGGGGCTGAGAGACTTCAGAGAAGTGTGACTAGCCCAAGGTCACCCAGCAGCTGCATGTGGAGGAGCAGAGACACGAACCCGGTTCCCCAGATTACGAGTCTACCACTCTTAACCACTACACCACACTGGCTCTCCCCACACTGGCTCTCCAAGAACAAACTTAGTTGGTCTCTAAGGTGCTACTGGAAGGAATTATTTTATTTTTTATTTTGTTTTGAGTGTTAGAGCTGGCACAGCACTGCCCATCTCTTTGCACTCCATATGTTTCCCATGGGAGACAGGAAATATGAATGTTGTCTGGGTGCTAGCTGTGGTGCTTCAGAATGGATTGTGCAAAATTGGTTCTTACTCATAATGGAATTCATATAAACCTGTTCCTGTATGTGAATTTCATACTCAAGATCAAGTTAAAAGGTTTACTTTGATCGCAATGTAAGCTAAAACATGACTTTGTGTGAATGTGTGGACTCCTGGAGAGGGGTTTCTAAACCAAGAACAAACCTTGCTTACAGCTCATGGTTTGTCCAGAACAAGACAAACCATGAATCCAGGTTCAAATTACACACTAAGCCAAACCATGGTTTAGCTTACAACAGTTATATCAACATTTATCAAATCAGCTGTGATCACCTCAGAGAACACATGCATTCATGCTTGGTTTGGCTTAGCATTATGTATAAATCTGGTCATAATGTCTTCAAGAGCTCTCTCTCCTGTGTGAAAAGCATAGAACACGCAAGTTTTTAGCCATAGATTATACTGAAATAGGATGGTAAATAAGTGGTATGAGCTTCTACCCTTCCCCACAAAGCAAACCCGGCCCACCACTTGAAGGACCAATTGCGGAGTCTCAGTCACATGATTCTAGAATTACATGAACCAGACCTTCACATGACTGCTTGGTTTAGAAAGAGACTATTTGTGTGAAAAAGGGAAATGGCTTGTAACTCTTCACGTTATGTCAGTACTGCTTCCAACTGAATGTATGAATTAGGCCTCTGGACAACTGTTCAGCTTCTGGAAGCTGCTTCCTGTCATTCCCATGTTGGCTACTCCCTGGTTGTGATGACCTTACTATGACGCCATACCCTTCTGTGATACCATTCTATCCTCTTGCTGTGCCATGTAAAACTTCTACTTCTGTTTGCAGGAAACACACAACCCATTCATTGACCATAAGCAGGAAGTTGTTGCTGTGACTGTAGGATAAGAAGTAGCTACCAGAAATGAGGTGAGTGTCTTTTGAAAGCCTATGTTGTGGTCCTTAACATCAGATTTTATGAATAAACTTTGCATTACTTGCTGGAGATAGCAGTTCCCCAGGAATGGCTAAGCTATAGAAAAGATGTGAGCAACCTGTTATCTGTGAACTGCCCTGAGATCTGCAAATATAGGGTGGTATAATACTACTACTACTACTACTAATAATAATAATAATAATAATAATAATAGCAGCCCTCCAGAAGCTGTTTGGACAGCATGTCCAATGTTTGGGGATTATGGATTTGTAGTCCAAAACATCTGGAAAATGCTACAGAAGTTCAAATCCTGTACCCCATATCACATAATATAAGGGAATGTAGCCCTTATTGCGTAATAATTTATTCAGAGTCCACTGAAAACCATGGCAGTCTACAGGATTCAAGGTCATAATTCCTTGTGTACAAGGAAGACGTATCCAATAACTTCATGTGCAAGCACTGATTATTATTTCCATGTAAACCTATAGATATTTTTGGATTGAACTCAAAAACCACAGAGGTAAAAGATTAGGGCTTTTGTTGAGCGTTAACTAATCCCTTCTTACTTCCTTGCTACTTTTCCTTCACCAGCTTTCCAACACTTTGCCTTGTTTAGGGCTGTGTTCCTACAAAAGGTCTTTGGGTTGTTAGTACCTCCTGAATTGTTTCTTCAAGTCTCAAGGTTGTGGACCACAGAAAGCCCCACTTGCTTTTTTGCTCAGTTAGGGAATGCAAACAGTGTGAGCCAATTTCTCCCTTAACTTAGTGAGTAGAAGGTAGAAATTGGTTCACACAATTTGCACTTTACCTTTGCTTCAGTCTTTTCCGCTGAAGAAGAAGCTTTTGCAAAGCATGAGTCTGAGGTTATTTGCTGCCCTTTCATCATGCGGGCTTGACTAAACGTACACAATGTGGAGCAGCCTTTGCTCAAGGCAAATAACATAAAGAAGGAAGAGAGGTATTTCACTTTCCATTGCAGTGTCATTCAGGTCATTCACTGAAATTATAGGCAGTGGCTTCTACAATGTTAACAGCCAACTTTAGATTATTAACAGTGCTTTGGATAGCAGTTCATTTGCAATGCCCAAATGCACTGGATTCTTCAAAATTATAAGGTATGGTAAAATAGACGGTCAAACCTCCTGGCCCCCTGGATGCAATAAGTGATATAATTAATCCTTTTTTCTCATTTGTATTTTACCAGCAGTACACTAAACGAACTTTGCCTCTACTTCCTGATCTTTGCCTTAGCACAGGAGGGAAGAGGAAGGCAATTTTGAAAAACAAAATTATTAGTAAATTTACAATTGGTATGCTTGTTCACATCTAATAGATTACATTTTAGATGAATTATACATTTTTTTTTCAGCCTTTGCTTCCCGATAAGAACACTTTCAAAACCAAATAATCCACCAATTCTGAAAAATGCTTTCCCATAGCCTTCTACATTTTGATATATCATATTTTGCCAAATCTTCCCTTTTGTAATTTCTTCTTCTTAAGCACTGTGTCTGTAATGTTCTAAATATGTTATGGGTTAGCCTAAACAAAGGTGGACTCAGACAAGCCACATACATATAATTTGACCTGGAACTAAAGTAATCATATACAGTACATTTCCCCCCCCCCCTCAATTTATATTATTGTCTGTATGTCTTGAAAACACCACCAGAGTTGGAGCAATTAGGTGAGTGAAGTTCAGCCTACCAATAATTTCAGTCTACTTGTGCTGTAATTCTCAAAAACCTTTTGCAAGCGCAATACAGAACTGGATGACAAGCCAGAGTTGTCTTAAAAGATTATACCACTGCCACTCATAGAAGAACAAACAAGACGTCTTCCAGTTTAAAACCAGTTTTGCTGTTCAGCCACAGAAGTGACCACAGTAGAAACTTCATAGACAACATAGCCTACACATGAAGTTCTTTCTGGTGAATTTACATGGCTTTGCAGGTTGGCAATGGTCTGTTAAGATAAAGTGATTTAAACAGCAAGAAAGGAGTGGATTGAAGTATTAAACAGAAATGTTGAACATAGTAGATCCAGACACTAAAGAGTTTTAATATAATCCAGGAGAGTTTCACACTAAATTTGTGATTATTTTTCATTTACTTACAGATCCCGAGACAGCCTCCCCTTCTCTTCCCCCCCTTTTCCCTCTCTCTCTGAAATAGAAGTGGCAACCCAAATTTAAGTATTTATTTATTTTACTGCTCCCTTGTTCAAATATGTTTGATTGAAAACCGTGCCTTTCAAAAATTAATGCAGAGAAGCACCACTTGAATGGAGGGGACGAAAACACACTGTGTGAATACAGTCTAACAAGCACCACTCACTAGTCTGAATGGGAAACATTGGAGGAATAAAATTGCAAGCGTTAATTTGAACAAAATGGAAACCAGCCGAAATACACTTTAACAGCCTAGTGTGGACACAACCATTGATAATTTGTGCTGAATATTGCAAGTGTAGGAGAAACATGTAGGGTGCAGAGAGAAAATGATTTGGAATTCATTTTAATTCTTCATCTGCCGATGCCATCATAATCTTCTGTAAACTTAAGGACAATTTCTTATTTCAAATGGAAAAGTTTGGAGTGGGGAGAGAATTGAAAATCAGTGGCTCTGCTACATAAAGAAGCTTTGTTTATAGCTTTGTTCTGTCACATGTGAAAAGGTGCAGACTGAAGTAGGCCTATGGCAATCAGAGTAATTTTCAAAGGGTCAGGTAGCCAAAGAGTCCATGGGTCCAATGAATTTTACTATCAACAGATGTGGAAAAAATGCTGGTGCTATTTTCTGGCTTGCTCAAATACAAAGTAGAGAGATCTACAATGACACATCTAATACAAGAAACTGGATACACTATTTATGCTTGTCACTGACTTACAGTGAGGTGGGCTCCTTCCTTAATTGACGGCTTCATCATCTCAGTCAAGCAGCCGATGGCTACATTATCTTTACCAAATAATCATGTGTTTCCCCTCTTCTGCCATTCTCTCTCTCTCTCTCTCTCTCTCTCTCTCTCTCTCTCTGTGTGTGTGTGTGTGTGAATAGCCTCTGAGATACACTGTCTAAATTTTTAAGATAACGAACAGTGGATGCAGTATCTGTTGACTCAACACATTGCATTAATAAATGCTTATGGGCAACTGACATGTGCATCCAGTGACACCTTTAAATATGCAATTAAAATTGGACAAGAGAGTCTACAGATACAAATAAATATTCAGTTCTACAAAGGGCTTTTGCACTGAATTGTAGAAATATTTTAATTCTGGAATTTGCTCATAGACAGTTGAAATTAGGACACTGATGTGATAGTAGGAATAAAATGTGTACAAAAGGAAAGAAGGCAGATTGTGTCATGGTGGAGCCATGGCAAAGGTTTGACAGGATATGCCTTTCCCAGTGTAGCTAAGCTGGATAGGAGAACCCTATTACATGGATGAGTGGGGGCAGTAGTGGCATCTTGTCATTCTAACTTGTGTAAGTAAGCAAGCTTAATTGCTCCTTGTCTTTTCAAGATGACTTTCCACCAACAATCTCATTATCGCACACACATGTTTATTGCACGTTTCAGGGGCCCTTCATGCAGACCTGAATGTAACTGGTGGAGAGATAATATTCATTTCTGCAGAGCAGTACTGCTCCTGTCCCAGATGAAAGTGGCCTGCCCTTCACTTTTGCTACCAAACATGACCAGAGGCAGTAGTATGTATGCAGGGAATGGAAGAAACGGAACTGGAGGGGCTAGCAAACTGTCAAAAAGTTAGTGTAGTGAAGAGGAAAAAGAAATAGGATTTCTGCTTACCAAGATTAATATGTAGAGTTGCATGTTAACGTGTTTGTCATAGGATTCATTAATATGTATGCTCTTCCATTATGTATTTATTAGAAAAGCTTATAATCAAATGAATAGGAAGTAATGTCACTGAAATTATATAACGTCCAGTCTCACAGCAAGTTGGGAAGTTGAAAAAACATATAAATTTATGTTTAATCTTTTGTTGCACCCAGACCTGCAAGTTCCTTCCTTCCTTCCTTCCTTCCTTCCTTCCTTCCTTCCTTCCTTCCTTCCTTCCTGGTGACAGTATTGCCTAATGACTTGAGCAAATCTTTCCTATTGTGTAAATTTCAAGTGCAAGTTCCTATAAATAAACAACTTACTCCTTTGGCTAAAGAAGAGAGTTGTATCCAGTTTCTTTGTTGGCAATCCATTCAGCCTAAAGTCCATACTGTTCTTCTGCCGGGAATCTAGAGAGATATTTTAATTTGAACTACTGTTTTTTAGAACGGATGCTCTATAGCAGCAGCCACAAATATGGTTCCCCTCAGATACTGCAAGTCCCATTATCCGTTATCATTAGCCATGCTGTCCAGAGGAGGTCCCGGTTTTGGCTGCTTTTGTGCTACAGCATGCAAGAGAGAAAGAATGCCCAGTTTATCCTAGTGGTAAACTGAGCTAAAATTAAGATTAAATTTGCTTGTATAGTAGCTTATAAATTAAAGGAGAGGAACAAGGGGTCTCAGAAGGACACCAGGATCTGATGCTTCCAGTCAACAGAAGACAATTGCTGCTACAATGTGTCAAAGAGCAGGCTGGCATTAAATCACACCATTCAAAGTTGGAGTAAACTCTTTATTAGCAAAAGAACAATCTTCTCATTCCTGAGTATCGGGCCTAATGAGCACAGCAACTCATCTCCAGTAGGTCTTCTTATCCCATGCATCAGTTGCTGAGACTGAAAGTCCCTGCCTCCCCACAGCTAAGTCCTCTCCTCTCCAGGGTCCCCCCCCAAGCAATCAGAGACTGTGTCTGTGTGCAGACCTTTTTCATGTCTCTTCTAGTTCTGGGAGACAGAAGGACGGGAGCTTGTTGCAGTAGCAGGGAGAGACACCCATGACTTTTCACCAGACTGACTCATCTCTGCTTGACTTATCTCCATGGCTTATCTCTTGCCCCCCCCCACTCAACAGCTTCATATTCTGCCTCTGATTCTGAACTTCTCTCTGCCACAGACTCACCCAGCTCACTAAGCCCTGTTACCTCTTCATCTTCCGACACCACCTCCCAAGCTTCTCCCACTGACCACTCATTGTTGCCCCACCACCACTCCCCAGGCTTTGAGCATTCTTCCCTGAGTGGTTCCCAGTCTGGTTCCTCCCACAATTCTTCTGCATCCAACCAGTCCATGATATAATGTTTGCAATTTAGGTATCATAGTATCAATGTAATTGCCACTGGGAAGACATTTTAATGGTTGTACATAACAAACAACATAACAAGAAAGGGGAGCAGATTCTGTATCTGATTCCAGAGTGAGATTATGCTGCTGAATTCGTCGAGCAATATATTGGCATTTACTAACAAAGAAACTATGGTAGACTGAAAATGTTTGCAAGACTCATGGGGAAGAACAATGTTCACAATAGCACAATAGGAAAGGAAAGAATGGGCTTAAATTACTGGAAAGCAGGTTTAAGTTAAACATTAGTTAAATGTTTCAGTGAAACAAGAAGTCTAATGAGTTGTACAATCTTCTTACTTGGATGTTTCCAAGGAAAGGCTGAACTGGCGCTTGTTAGAGATAGAGGTACAGTATTCTACCTTAGAACAAGCAATTAGACCATATGATGGGCCAAACACTTGAAAATTCTGTGCTGTTATGATTACAGAATTGTTAAAGCCATGTAATGACACCTTGGACAAAAGAATAAAACTTTTGTATACTCTCAAGGATCATCATATGGAGGGGACTCCTTCCACAGAGAGCATATTATAAATTCTAGAAGAGGGACTCTAAAGACAGGAAAAGCAATATTTTCTAAAATCTTGCCAATGTGCATTGACCACAACTAAAACAGTAATTTAAAGGCATTTAAAACATTTTTAAAGCAAAGTAGGTGACCACCTAGGAGAGCTTAGGTCAAGGGGCTGAAAGCCCTGCACAGATCCAGGCTCTCACACTGCTTTTGACAGGGGCCAGTTTCTGGGGATACAATTTCACCTTGACATAGGAAGATCTTACAATGCCTAGCTCCATCAGGTGGTAAAACCCCTTGTGCTAGCTCTGTTAATATGGGGTGGAGGGGGGAAAAGAAAAGCAAGTATATATTGTGCATGACAAGTACAGAGTTGTATATTTGGTTGTGTGTACATGCACTGCACAGCAGAACACCATAATCTGTTAAAAAAAATTAAAAATACTCATGATCCAGTTCTAGCAGAAAAACTAAACAGAGCTTCTCAGGTTCCAAGTTTGACAACAGGAAACTAACTTGGAAGTGCATGAAGAAATCCCTGAAAGAGTGAGGACATGAACCTCAAAATAGTACATGTTTGTTTTACCCAGGGCTTTTTTCAGCCAGAAATGGTGCCATTGCCATTATACGAGAACAAAGGAGGTGTTCATGGTGGGTTCAGGTGAGTTCTAGAAAAAACTAGCACAGGTTTTACCCATGCTGGGACTTTAGTTTCTTCCATTTGCAATGAAAAATGATGTTGGACCACCACATACTGAACTGCAGTGGTCATGTGGCTTGTGGCCACATGAATGATTATCTGAATGATTATCCAAATGCCCCATTTAAAGATGTCCTGAGATCTGTGTTGGGTATAAATTCTTAAGAGTGGCATAAAAAATTCCAATTCAACTTTGCAGAACATGGCATAGTGCAAGTGTGGCAACAAACAATTCCAGTCCAAACATTTAGGACTGGTTTGGGCAGCTGTTGCAGCCCACACAAAAGGAAGTACGGGAAAGTAGCAAGTTATCATATCTTGCTGAACAAGCTGTTTTTTAAAAGGGGGGAGATTATGGACTTCAGCTTTTGGGTGCTGCTATTGCAGTATAAATGAACTACTGTATAAACAACACCTTTATGATTATGTTCTGGCTTAAAAACACACACAAGTTTGGATGTGTTTTTCCTCTTTAGTGCATAATCGTGTTTTTGTTCCAGCATACTATTCATAATAACTGCTTGTTACATTTGAGTTCAACATAGAAAGAAGAAGAAATGTTTCTAGATCTTTTTTCCATTTGCAATTCACAATGTCAAACATTTACTTTAAAGAAGAAAGGTTACACTATGTGTATTTTATGATGATAAACTTTACAAGAACTGGGCAGGCCATACACAGCTTATGGGAACAGAAAGCTGGGGTTTCCTTTCCTGTTCCTTTAACCAATATTCTTATCTTGTATTTCAAAGGGCAATTTTTGAGACAACTACTGTTGAAACAAAATAAAACAAATTTACAAAATGAGTCTTTCTCTTGTCTCTGCTTGCATACTTCACAATATCAGCGAGAACTTGTTCACCACACCACCACCATTCTCTGATATCAAAGTACTTATTCAAAGTATTTGTTCCTAGATAAGCAATAGAGAAAATAATCTGCTATCAATGAGTTTTCCTTTCTGCTTTTACATATCTCCAAACCAGCCTTTCCCAACCTTGTGTCCCCATATGTTATTGAACTACTACAAGTCCCATTATCCCTCATGCCTGGTCATGCTGGCCAGGAATGATGTAGAGTTGTAGTCCAACAACATCTAGGAACCCAAGGTTGAGAAAGGCCACCCCCAAGCTGATCATGGCTTATCTACAGGGACAACAGAAATAAGGGCTGCATGGGGCCAATATAGAGTTATATTAGGATGTATGAAAAGCAATTCCATGTTTGTCATAGCTCAAGTACCTTCAAATGCCTTTAAACTGGTATACATCATAACTGAGCCCATGATACATTCTGAGCCTGGAACCTGTGGGATATCATACAAGGACTAAGTTTGTATGCCACCACTAAGTTGAGAGCTACAGGGAAACTAGCCAAGACGCTTCTTATAATCAATTGGCCATGATCAATACAAACATTTCCACTTGACACTTGGTCACCAGTCTAAGCAATAAGAGGACTCTGCTACTATACAGTATTTTCTTCTGATAAACCTTTGGCAAGAGCTAGGTCTGTAATATTCTTTCTTGTTTTGTAAAGGGACGCTTCCACTAAATCAACCTAAAACTGGTATTGTTGTTAATGTCGTGAGCTACTATTTCTAAACATAACAAACAGCAGTATAGCTCCAGGGAAAAATAATTGCATGAGTACCAGGGTCTCTCCACATGGAACAGCTTGCAGGATCAGGGCTGATGCTGTAACCAGCCTTCAAAGGGAAAACTGCACACATGGCTTTGCAAGCATTATTACCATAAGCAGATGACCCAGTATTTTTGCTTTTAGGTTTGCCAACTGTCACAATTTTTATTCAAAGTCTCATAAGTGCAAGAATATTTAAAAAAAAAAATACTGAGATCATGAGGCATGTGTTAAAATAATAAACTCAACTTTTATTTGAAGAAAAAAGAACTTTGACCCTCTTTGTTCCAAGAAGCTTCACAAGATAAATGCATAAACCAGACAATTACAAAAACTTTATTTTTAAAAAAATCTCTTAAGGCTTGCAAATCACTTTCAGGCCCATAGATATTTTGTATGTGTGAGGCTAAAGGTAATTTATGAGGAAGGAATATCATAAGTCAATGCTAAATGGTGGGGGGGGGGAGAGAGAGAATATATTAACTATAAAGCTATAAGTTAATTTATTATATAATTGCAATTCTGTTAAATTCAAGAATATTTTAAAAGTGAGTGCCATTTTTTAAAAAGCTTCAGGTAAAATGTTTCAGAATTTTCTGATTCTGAATGTTTTGGATAACACTCATTAGGCCAATCTGTGTTGCTGAGATTAGAAACCTTTTGAGTTGCACATAACTCTTCTTTCAGAGATTGTCATCAAGACCCTGTTAATATGATTCTCAGTAGAGAGGTGCAGATGGAAAACATGACTTGCAAGCCTTCAGATATCTAACTTAACAATATACTCAGGCCAGAAAGGGGTAACATATTCAAGAAATATGAAGGCAGTATACGCTGACTTATTTTGTCCCTATGTCATTTTTGATCAGACAGGTTTTACAGGGTTTTGGAACACTACAAATACCTGAAGCACCTGTGAAAGGAGATAATAGCAGGATGCACACGCTATAGGCAAGTATACTTAAGTGTATCACGTTCAGCTGTTGGTGTCAAGAGACAATCACATGCCTCGCCTCCAGCTGCACTGCCTAAATTATGTATACCAATAGCAATACCTTGAACATAGCCCAGTAGCAGAACTGCAACCGGTGCAGATCTCTGAGCACAGGTGTTATACATACAGTAACAAGGTCTCACTCCTGTCAGCAATCCTGCTTCTGCACTAACTGCAGGCTCCAGATCAAGCTCAAGGGAAGCCCCACATAAAGCACATTGCAGTAATCCAGTCTTGGTTATGGATAGAGCCAATGATCTCCTTGCAGTTGTCAGAGTATGGTGAGGCTTGCAAGTGCAAGACTGGTGTCTGCAATGAAGAATGGGCTGGATGAGTGCCAAACTACTGAAATCAAATCCCAACATGATGGGAGTCCCTGTGGCTGGATGGTTCTTGCCCCTGGAAAGTGGGTAAACTGCCTGTTCTAGATGAAGTTGCATTCTCCCTCAACAAACAATTGTGTAGTTTGGGGGTAATCCTTGATTACCTGAGGTCCAGGTGATTTGGAGTACTTCATCAATTACAGCTGTTCCTGAACAGAGATAGTCTGACCACTTCCTATCAGTATGGTAACTTCCTGTTTGTGCTGTAATGTGCTTTACATGAGGCTGCGCTGGAAGATGGTCTGGAAGCTACAGCCAGTGCAAAATGCAGCAGCCAGAAGGTTAATAGATCTACTTGTACTTCAGGGGTGAATTGAAAGTTATTCATGCTGACCTATAAAGTCCCAAATGACTTGGGCCCCAAATATGTGAAGAAATGTCTCTCCCTGCATCAGCCTCCTGCTCATGTTGTTAGATCTCAGGAGGGAAGGTGCCTTCTGTTTCCCACCACCAGGAGAAATGCATTATGTGTTAACACAGGATAAGTCCCTTCTCCGTGGTCGTCCTTCCTTCTGGAATGCCCTCCCTCTGGAAGCACAAACATCATCTTGGCACGAGGTAAAGACTGACTTGTTTGCCTGGCTTCTGTAGTACAGTATTAGTGTTACTAGCATGGAAGTATTAATGTGAGTATTACTTTTACTACCACAGTAAAATAAGGAGCGTGTTCTGTAGGTCTATGGGTCTTTATGGATTGTAATTTTAAGGATGTACTGTATTGTATGTGAATTGTTTTAAATGTTTTAATTGTGTTGCACCCCACCCTGAATCCTGTGATGAAGGGCAGGCCTGTAAAGAAAGAGCAAATGACGTATACCATTAAATTTCTGTTACCATCTTCAGAAAGCCTGATTAATAAAGTGCTGCTCATTCTAACATGGGCAAGCCTGGGTGATTAGCTAAAGTTTATAGCTGTTAGCACTAAGCCGTTGAGCCAAGAGAAAGGATAGCCCCATCTCAGATTCTCACTCTCATATTTGTAACATGTGCTGGCACTCCTGATTAGCAAGGATTTAGATTTCTCTTGGATTACTTCTGCTGCCAATCTGTAATGTGACATGGGGGGGGGGGTGTTGGCTCATGCAATGAGATAGCTTTCCTTGGAATGACCAGCAGGACTTTCCTTTAACCCTCTCAGTACATGTAGCCATAGCTAAGGATAACGGGACAACTGACATTGTTGCTAAGGATCCCTATATGTGTATATTTAAAAATATTATTTTAATAACCTAAGAATAGTCCTGCTGAATCAGACCATCAGGGTCAGCATCCTATACTCACAGAGGTCAGACAGATGTGTATGGGAAACCCACAAACAGAACACGAATGTAACAACACTCTGCCCTCTTCTACTCCCCAGAAACTGAAGCTGGGCCACTACCACCCTCTCAAACACTTTGCCCCAAAATGGGATATTTGCCACTGGGCATACCGGTAGTTATTTAATGCTTCTGTAGCTGTGCTGGGTTTCCTTGGCAATTGCCCACTTACATATATGTTGAATTTTATAGCACTGTAGTCACTGTTCCTAGTTGGTTCAACATCTCACACCAGGTATGGTTACCACTTGAGACTAAGTTCAGGGTTATTCCCTTCTGTTCATTACTGGGACCAACTGTTCTAGGGCACAGTCATTTAGAGGATCTATAAAAGTTAGCATAAAAAGATGCTCCTAAACTGCTTTCCTAAGCTATTATTAATTGTCATGTTAAGGGGGGAAACATGTCATTTCAAATGTGTGAATGGCAAAGTGACTGCATGACAGGGGCGTTTGGTCTAGGTGCATACGTCAGGAATCTGACAAATGCTCATAAATTCATACACGATGATGTATATAACTTTTGTTTTAATGTCTCATCATTTATCAGTTATGATATGATTAATACTAATAACCAGGGAGATTATAATGTGAGATGTGACCCTGAATGAAAATCAAGCTTGTAATCCAAGTTCACTTACATTGATTATCAGTGCCTGTGTATATGAAGAGTTCTATCTAAAAGCCAATTTGGGGGAAGAAGGGAAAGAATGCTTTCCTTGGGAAGGTTTTATTTCTGAGAAAGCCTTGTTTCCTTTCCAATAATCAACAGAATGTAAAGAACAGGATGACTGGTATGATGTTACCGGTATATACCTAATACAGAGAGAGGTGTACCACACAATACAGCTCTTTAAGAACTTTGCCTTGCAGAAATGGATTATGTATATCAATCTGAAGAAGGAAGCATCACATTTTAGCTCACCAGTGAACATTGGGATTGAATATATGTCAACAAGGATGACTGCTGGTATGAAAAAAGTGTTTTATGCTACTGATTAGGGCCCCAATTTGCTGTAACACAAGTCTAGCATTCAGCACCTATTATGTGAAGATGGCTCTTTGGAAACAAATGTAAGATGGGTTGTATCTGACAGGCTGAAGTTCTAACCCCACTTGCCAGAGAGTAAGGATTCCATTCAGTTCTCATTTAAAGCCAAATTTACCCTGCGACAACTAAAACACAGCCATAAACTCCAGTTAGCTTAGCTGGTTAGAGCATGGTGCTGATGACACCAAGGTTTCCAGTTCGATCCCCATCTGGGCCACCTGCATATTCCTGCATTGCAGAGGTTGGAATGGATGACCCTCAGGGTCCCAACTCTACAATTCTCTGAAATTCACATTCCCAGAATTTTGTGGTGCAGATTTGCAGCCAAACAATGTTTACAAAAATGCACACATCAGGCAGAAATCTGCATAAAGATGAATATATTAATGAAAATAGCATACCTAAATGCACTATGTAAGTCTTTAAGCAAACATTCCCCAAGAAAATACTTGGGCTGGACACTTAGCTTTTTAAATAAGTGAATGATTGACTCACAAGAGTTTCCAGAAGTTACAGCAAACAAGTCTCCATCCGATAGCAGTAAAACACAGATGAAAAAAGTTTCCAAATGACTTAAAAAGAAAAGGACTTTGTTTCCTTACAATATATATATATATATCATGCAATCTTTGGGTTAGCAAAGAAGCAGGCTTTAAAATCTCCCTTTTGGAGAGATTCCGTTCACTTGCAGCATTTACTGAGCTAGAAGCCTAAGCCATACGGCTTCTTCTTTGCTTGTTCCAGGAAGCAAAACCAAGAAGTGGGAAGCAGAGGCTACCCATAACCTGAACTCAGGTTAACCTTTTCATGCACACAAGTGTGACTTTGTACAGTGGTACCTCGGGTTACAGATGCTTCAGGTTACAGACTCCGCTAACCCAGAAATAACGCTTCAGGTTAAGAACTTTGCTTCAGGATAAGAACAGAAATCGTGCTCTGGCGGCACAGCAGCAGCGGGAGGTCCCATTAGCTAAAGTGGTGCTTCAGGTTAAGAACAGTTTCAGGTTAAGAACGGGCCCCCAGAACGAATTAAGTACTTAACCAGAGGTACCACTGTATATTACACCATGGCCCTGCCAGAGAAAGTCAGGATTAGGCAAACATTGTTTACCTTTATTTTACAACCAGCTAAGCTCATTCATTACAGAAGGCTACTCAGGATGATAAGGTTGGGTGGCCTTGAAAAATCTGTTTGATTTTGTTTGATGAATTAAAGTCCCCACTACAGTTTACTTGTGAAAAACAAAGTTTCATTTAAGAATGTTCTAAACAAGGCTTCCGGTTTTACCGCTGCCACATCCAGGTGTATACCGAGAGCTCCCAAGCTCTCGGGTAAGTAGCTGGGACAAGGGGGGGGCTGCACAAGGCTAGGTGCACCCCCAAAATAAAGGTGGGGGAGGCGTGCCTCCACCGAAGGTTGGCGGCGCTCCAAAAGGAACCTGGCATCCCTCGCCAAGCCGGACGCGGGCGCGGAGACGCGGAGACGCGAAGACGCGGGGACGCTGGGCTCGGCTGAGGAGAGGAGGCTTCCTGAGCGCTAAGACAAAGAAGATCGCACCCACCAGCTCAGAGCTTACCCCTGGAGCGGCTGTGACGGTAAAATTCCTTTTAACTTATGGATTGTACCTTTTCCTCGTGCGATTAACAAATAAGCAGAAGGAAAAAGAGCTGAGTTTAACGTAACCCCCCCCATACGCTGCACGCAGAAGAGATAGGCGGAGGAGGAGGAGACGAGTGTAGTGGAAAGAAGGGCGCAGCGGCGCAGCGGAAGGGAGAGGAGATTTCATACGAAGAGGTGAAACAATAGCGCACGAGAAAGAAACTTATAAAAATAACTTACAAGAAGCTGTAAAGGAAAGCGTTTAGAGGAGTTACCTTACTGTGTGTCAGAACACATACGCACGTGCAAAGAATTGGATCAGAAACGTGGAAACAAATTAAGGATAGCTGCGTGGAAAAGCTAGAACTGGCTGGAGGGGAGGAGTTGAAAGAAGAGCGAGACGTGGCGAAGGGTATTTAAAAAGAAAGGAAAGAAGTCGTAAAAGGAATAGAAGGGGTGGAGAAAATGGCGGAGACAGTATAATCTGGAATGACTAAGCAAGTGGAAGTAGAAAGAACTGGGAAGTGGAGGAGTTAAGAAACGATAGTCAAAGGATAGCTAAGGGAAGATACCAGCGACATCCAGTGGCGCGACGGAAGATTGCAAGCAGTAAATTGCGTATAATAAATAAATAATTAAATAAACGAAATCAGACCTAAGCGCCACCGTGAGGAGAGAAAGTACATTACACCTGGGTTGAAAAATAAAAAAACAAATAATTAAATAAATAAACCAGAGCTGAGCGCCATTGTGAGGAGGAAAAGCATATTGCATCTGTATTAAGAAAATATTTACACATATATAACAATGGACAAACACCTAAAAAAGACGACAACAGGAATAACAGTGCAAAGAAGAAATTCAATGGCTGAACAAGCCCAAGAATTAGACCTTCGAGAATTAATTCTCAGTTTGAAAGGCGATATTGGAGAAATTAAACAGGACATTACAGAAATTAAAAAAGAAATGAACGCAATGAATGACAGGTTTAAAGGACTGGAAGGAAAAATAGAAAAGATGGAAGAGAAACTGGAAAGTAATGATAAGGAGAAATTAGAAATTAAAGAAAACCTGAAGAAAGTGGAAGAAAAAGCAAATCAATCCGAAAAAGCAATACAAGACATACAAGCTAAAAACCTGACAACTGAGAACGCTGTGAAAAAATTCTCCAAGGAAAAAAAAGAAGGGAAAAAGGAAGTGGAAAAAATAAAGAAAGAGATGGAAGAACAGAGATTGATACAGGAGGCAACACAAGATGCACTATCTATGATACAGATGCAACTGCGCGAAAAGACCCTCAGGTTCAGAAATATACCAGAAAACCCTAATGAAGAAATAGAGACAAAAATAATTAGTGAACTGGCGAAATGGCTGAACTTAGAGGAACAAGAAGTTGAAATACGGATTGAAAAGGCCTTCAGAGTTAACTCACAAAAAGCAAAAATCAACAACTGGCCTGGGGATTGCTTAGTGACTTTTACAACTTTATGGATGAGAAATAAAATTTTACAGACAAAAGGAAGGAAGAAGTTAAGAATAGATGGAGAGGAAATAGTAATCCTGAAAGAAATTCCTCCCAGGTTGATTCAAAAGAGGAAAAACTATCAGTTTTTGACAAAAGCCCTAAAATCCAAAAGAATTCGCTTCCGCTGGGAATATCCAGAAGGACTATCATTCACATTCAAGGGAAGAAGGAGAAGATTCGAAACTGTGTTGGAAGCTAAAAGATTTGAAAGAACATATCTACAGGAACTGGGAGGAGGCAAAACGAAGTCGATAAAAGAACAACGACACAACCAGGAAGAGGAAGAAGAAGAAGGCGCCGTAGAGACTGACGTAGAGGGAGAAGAGGTCGAAGCAGAGGGAGAAGAGGAAGAAGAAGCAGAGGACAAGGGGGAGGAGTAAGAACTATATACACACATCTGTGGTTCCTTCTTTTTTTTACTCAATCGGCACACTATCCACTTGAACGAATCCTTAAAACCTCATACACCCAAATTTGATAATAGTATTAATAAAGGATGAAGATAAAATCACTTTGCTGGAATGTAAATGGCCTGAATAATAAAAAGAAGAGAAATAGGATAACTCACACACTAAAAAAACAAGGTTGGGATATCATCTGCCTCCAGGAAACACATGTAAATAAAAAACATGAAAGAGTTTTAAAAAACGAAAAACTAGGGTCAGAATTTATATCCTCACACCAAAAGAAAAAAAGAGGAGTAGTAATATACGTAAAAAATAAATGGGAACCAGAACTAGTATGGAGGGATAAAGAGGGAAGAGTAATAATAGTTAAGACATTAATAGAGGGGAAAAGGTGGTTTTGGGTGGGGGTGTATGCACCCAATGGAAGTAAGGTGACCTTCTTCAAAAACCTAGAAAAACAATTAATGAATTATGTGGAAGAGAGGGTAATAATTATGGGAGACTTAAATGGAGTCATCAACCCTGAGTTGGACAGGACGACAAATGCAGGAAAAAAGAGAGAAAATAAACTACCAAAACTATTTGTAGAAATGATGAGTAATCTGGATATGGTAGATGCCTGGAGACATAAATTTCCCATAAAAAAAGAATTTACTTTCTTCTCAAACAGACATCAAACTGCAAGTAGGATAGATAGTATTTGGATACCCAAGGAATTGACCCTACACATACAAAAAGTAGAGATTGGACCTCAGACCTTTTCTGATCATAACCCGGTAACAATAGTATTAGAAGAAGGGAAACAAGAGATAAACAGGAAATGGAGATTAAATGTATTTCTATTGAATAACGACGAGATTAAAAAAGGAGCCCTAGAGCTTATGAAGGAATTTTTTGTGCTTAACGATAATGGAGAGGTGGATTCGAAAATAGTGTGGGACACAGCGAAAGCGGTGGCAAGAGGGTATTTTATCCAACAAAATGCCATAATCAGAAAGAAAAGGGAAAAACATAAAGAGACATTATTAGAAGAGATAAAAATTAAAGAAAAAAACTTATATAAGTCAGGAAAAAAGGAAATAGAAAATGAAATAAAAATTTTGAGACTACAATATCAAAAAATCATAGAACAAGAAATGGAATATCAAATCCAACTATGGAAATATAGAAATTTTGAGTGGGCAAATAAACCTAGTAAATTACTCAGTTGGAAAATAAAAAAAAGAAAAAATGAAAGATTAATAAATAAAATTAAAGCAGAGGGAAAGATTACAAATAATATCAACGAGATCATGAAAGTTTTTGAAAATTATTATAAAACCTTATATCAAAATGAAGAAGCACCGAAGAAAGATATAGAGGAATACATTACTAAACACAAACTCCCAAGATTATCCCAAGAAAAAATCGATATGCTAAATAAAGAAATTACTATACCAGAAATAAAGGAAACAATCAAAGGCATGAAAAAAGGAAAAACACCGGGCCCAGATGGATTACCAACAGAATATTATAAACACCTGGAGGAGGTAATATTACCACCACTGAAGGAATTAATGAATAATATTATGAGGAAGGGGACAATACCAAAGTCATGGGAAGAGGCAGTGATATCATTAATCCCAAAACAGGAAACAGACTTAGAATTACCGCATAATTATAGACCAATATCACTTCTAAATTGCGATTACAAAATTTTCACCAAAGTATTAGCAAATAGACTAAATAACATATTGACAGATATAATACACAAAGACCAAGTAGGGTTTGTGAAAGGCAGACAGGCCAAAGAAAATATAAGAAACATCATAAACATAATGGAATGCCTAGAAAATAATAGAGACAAAAAAGCGGCAATAATATCCCTTGAAGCGGAAAAGGCTTTCGACAGGGTTTCCTGGCAATTTATGAAAGAAATACTAAAGGAAATAAATATCGGAGAAAAATTTGAAAGGGCAATAGGAGCTATATATGGGAATCAAAATGCGAGATTACTGATCAATAATAAATTAACAGAAAGTATAAATATTACAAGAGGAACGCGACAAGGTTGTCCCCTATCACCATCCCTTTTTATAATGGTTTTGGAAATGTTATTAAAAATGATAAGAGAGGATGAGAAAATAAGGGGGGTGGTGATAGGGAAAACGAAACATAAAATTAAAGCCTTCGCGGATGATATACTTATAACATCAGAAGATCCCATAGATAGCATCCCGAATGCTTTACAAGTTATAAAAGAATACGGTAACCTAGCAGGCTTAAAAATAAATTACGAGAAAACAAAGATGATGGTAAAGAATTTGGAAAATAAAGAAAAAGAAAAACTACAGGAACTCACAGGATTAAAAATATCAAAAAAAATAAAGTATCTAGGCATTTCAATAACAACAAATAGTTTAGACCTGTTAAAAGAAAACTACGGAGAAATATGGAGACAAATTAAAGGAAAATTGGAAATATGGTCCAAACTAAAAATATCACTACTTGGAAAAATCTCACTGGTGAAAATGGGAGTACTATCTAAAATGAACTACCTGTTTCTGAACTTACCATTAATAGGGGGGACGGACTACTTTAAAGAATGGAAAAAAGACATCGCAAAGTTTATCTGGAACGGGAAAAAACCCCGAATAAAACACAAAAATTTAATAGACAGTAGAGAAAGAGGGGGTTTCGGATTACCAGACTTAAGATTGTACCACGATGCAGCAGCACTATATTGGATCAAGGACTGGATAGAACTGAAAGATAACGATTTGTTAGACTTGGAGGGAGAAGGACTGGGGTTTGGCTGGCATTGGTACCTAATGAAAGAGAAAATAAACAAACAAAACATCTTTATGAACAACATAATGAGGAGATCGTTATTTGGAATTTGGTTAAAATACAAAAGATACTTTGAGACAAAGGTTCCTTGGTGGTTATCTCCCCTAGAGATGGTGGCAATGAAGAGAAGGAATATGGACTCCAATTGGCCTACCTACAGAGATTTATTAGAAGAAAAAGAAGGAGAATTAAAATTAAAGGCATATGATGATTTGAAAGACTACTTAACTAGTTGGCTCCAATATTTCCAAATAAACCAAAAATTCCAACAAGATAAAAAAATTGGATTTGTAAAAGGGAAATCAAAATTAGAGGAAATTTTATTGGATTCGCAAAAAAGCCATACAAAAAATTTATACAAAATTTTGTTGCAATGGGAGACAGAGGAGGAACAAATCAAAGAAGCCATGATAAGATGGGGCCGAGACTTAGGCCGGCCAATAATGCTGGAGAAATGGGAAAGATTATGGAGGAGGGATAACCACCTAACCCCAAATTACGACATCAAGGAAAATTTATTGAAGATGCAATATAGATGGTATCTTACGCCGGTCAAACCGGCAAAAATTCATAAGAACGAAAACAACAAATGCTGGCGATGTAAAAAAGAAATAGGTACATTCATGCACATGTGGTGGTCTTGTAACGAAATTAAAGTGTTTTGGGAAATGATATATAAGGAGATAAAGAAAATGGTTAAATATTCTTTTAAAAAAAGTGTGGAGTTATTTCTTTTAGGAATGATGGAAAATGAAATACAGGCTAAAGATAGACATTTATTACTATATGCCACGGTCTCGGCGAGATTGTTGGTAGCGCAAAATTGGAAGACACAAAGAGTACCGGAAAAAGAGGAATGGCAATTAAAACTATTGACTTATTACAATTGGGCAGTAAAATATGAAGAATTACAAGGGAAAGGCAAATTGGAGATAGAAAAGAATTGGGAAACGCTTAAAAACTATTTTAAATTATATGTTAAGAGAGCCAACCTCTTGGCAGAATGGTAAAGATCCAAATGAACAAGTTGTAAAAGAAAATTGGATAGATAAAAGGACGTGCGGATAGACTAACAGACATTAAGGACAACATGTAAGGTAAACTGTGAAGAAGAGGGGAGGGGAGGGGAGGAAAGAATGGAGGGAGGGGGGAGGGATCGAACTAGGAATAAATCGTAATAAGATGTAATGATTTGGTAATTTATGTGATGCATATTTTTTTGTGATAAATCTTTGTTTGTCTGTGGTTTGTGTACAATTTGAAAGAAATAAAGCTTAAATTTTAAAAAAAAAAAAGAATGTTCTAAACAAAAACCCACTCACAATTAGCGAATATTTTTTGTGTATAAGACGCCCCCATGTATAGCACGGCCTCTCTTTTTTTGAACCCAAAATTAAGAAATGAATATTTTAAAGATCAAACAGAATAACTTTGAGCTTTTGGGGGGGGGGAGGTATCCCAAAGTTAGGGTTGCCATATTTCAAAAGCTCGAACCCGAGCCCAGGCCACCCACATCAGAGCCAGAGCCCCTGTGCATTCACCATCCGTGTATAAGATGACCCCCAATTTTTGACTTGAATATTTTAGCAAAAACCATCGTCTTATATGCAGAAAAATACAGTAACTATGCTGTGCAGCTATATATATATATATATAACATTATAGCTGAATACATCTACACCTTTACAGCTGCAGTACAAAAAGGCAACTTCATCAACATTTTCCTGTTTAATTGTTAAAAAGTGTCATCTATAAATCCTCCCATCTAATAATCCTTTCGGAAGACTTAACAATATCCCCAGTGATTTAGGGTGGTTTTATTATTATTATTATTATTAAAAAAATATTATTGAGGGCTGAGCTCTTGGAGAAGCAATGACACAAATAGCTCAAGTGAACTGCGACACCTCTGTGGACAGTCTTCTCAGAGATGACAGTTCTGAAATACAATTATCAGTGTGATCTGCTTAAGAATTCATCATCAGTTCCTGCCTTCTGAAGACTAAAAAGAGAGAGAGAGAGAGACATACAAAGAAAAAGAGGTGATAAGAAGGCATCATTTTCTTCCAGCCTCATAACTGTAAATTGAAGAAAATTATTTTCTTTGCCTGCAGCTCATTGGCATATAGGCAGCATTATATTATAATTTCATAAGCATAAATCCTTTGAATAAATTTCAGAAGAATAACTGAATTAGAAATGCAAGTAAAGTATCTAAAAAACTTAACTGTACTAGGCAGCAAGAACGCGATGCCAATACAACTAGCAGAAGGGAATTTGCTGGTGAGTTCCACATCTTTTGTCATGGAAAATTACCCACCAATATAGCCTGATTCCACTGAGGTAAAATTTAAAAAGAGGAATGTTAGCTAAAAATGTAGCTGCCAGCTTATCACCTCCTTATTGTTTCCTCATTAAAACTAGGGATGCAACATGCTTGAGGCTTATTATTATTATTATTATTATTATTAAATTTGTTTATTCATTTTATTGTTGTTGTTGCTGCTGCTGTTACCTTGAGATATGGTCGATAAGAAGGTCTTTCCAACAGTATCCTTGCAAAAATCAGTTATTTATTTGCACATCAGTTTGCCAAGCATTCCTTTAATATGAAGCCTGGATGATTTCTCTACAGTTGGGGTGAGGAACTTTTGGCCCTCCAGATGTTGTTAGACTCTTACTCCCATCAGCCCCAGGCAGTCTGACCAATGATCAAGGATAATGGGACTTGGAATCCAGCAATATCTGAGGGAACTCAGACCCCCCTCTACTTTTCAGGCTTAGGTGTAAATTAATGAATCAATCCACATATGAATGCAACTGGCGTTTGGCTTAAGTTAGCTATCAGTAGCTGGACAGTTGACAGCTTATGTGTTGGAGACTCAAGTCCAAGTTACCTTTGCCAAATCAGTATCTCTCACAGCTTTGTTGAAATAATAAATTATGTAAAGTTGCAGGGGTTTTTTGTTTTTTTTTTAAGAGCCATGGCTGGCAACCAGCAAGTAACCTAGACAACCAAGACGGTTGTGTCCGGCGGAGAGAAGGAAGAGTGAATGAATGTTAGCTGAGGTAAAAGCGAAGAGGCCTTAGAGCTGAATGCTCACTGAGGAGAATAAGCACATTTAGATGTGAGTGAAACATCATGTAATATTCTGCTTCATGAGGTGCTGCTGCTGTTGAGGGAAATAAAGTAATCAGTAAGGTGTGATAGAGAGACCTGAGGTTTTTGAGAGAGCGGCTGAGGTCCAGTGTGTGATGCCTCAGAAAACCTGACGTAAGTACACACATAGATAGGAGTCCTATGGGCACTGTCAGGCCTGGTCCATCAAGTCTACTGCAGAAGGGACTTTGCAGTGCATAGTGTACAGCCATGGCTCCTCTTGTTGTTTTAAAAGCTTTATCATTTTTTGTTTTTTTTTAAAGGCACATTTGAACATCCTAGGACATAAACAGTGGTGATAATATTGAAGCCTGTGGGACACTGCAGGTCAACTTCCAAGTCTCAGAACAATACTCCCCAATTATTTCAGCTCTGCTGATGCCCCACAGAAAGAACTGTAGATGTTATGAGAGAAGCACAGAATTCCATAATCAATTCTCTTCATAAATATAGTTTGGGGAGTGGGAAGGCACTTGCAGGTGATAGCGACTGACAACAGGGGCTATTTAATTCTACTCTATAAATGCCCCTGCAGTTTAAGTCCTCCCACAGGCAGCATCCTAAATTATATGTAAATATGGCCCAGTAGGCATTTTCTGAGGAGAATCAGATGGTCATGGCAGGGATTCAGCATCTGCTGATCCTCCTACACAAGCAACATTTGGTTTATGCCTGTCCACCATTTCTGCAATGCATTGTTGCATTATGTTGTAAAGTGCCCTGTAGGCTCTTGGTGATAAATAATAATGGTTGGGATCACACATTTGCCAACAAAATGTCGAGTTCCACCTCTATCTGGAGCCAATCCAGATAACCTAAGCAAGGTATTGCAAATAATTTGTTACTATTTGGTGATTTACTGTATCAAATGCCAGAATTGGCATTGATTTTGTCCATTTACAAGTGCTTTCCTGATTTGCACACCAGTTACTGTCTCCTCCAAGGACCTTGGAATCTCTCTTGCAAGGATTCAGGTTATATAAGCTGAGTGAATATATTGAACAGGAGAGGCAGATGCACAGCAAGCAGGCATAGAGACAGGCTGAAGGCTGGGATCCAAAGTCAGATTGGCAAGATACTAAAATAAGGGTGAAGACCAGTAGCGTCATGACACAGAGGAGAAACTTGATGGACTTCTTCAGGGACAAGTTCACCATGCAGCAGCTCTGGAAACTATGTCAGCCATTGGTACCAGGTAGCACACATATGACTTCCTAAACTTAAGAATTACCAATATTCCATGTCCTAGATGGAACCGCTTGTAACTCCCTTCTCTGACTGGTGGCCAAAGTTGAGCAGGGAGCCAGCATCTGATCACAGACATCTTTGGCCTGTAAGTTACCAACCCCTCCAGTGAATATTTAGAAAATAGGCACCCACAGAGTCACTTTAATTCCCTAGACATGAGTGCATTATTGCTTGCCTGAAAACTTCTTTAGGGTAGCATTTGAGCTGTGATTTGATATCTGTTTTCGTGCTCCAATGCTTGCTTTTGTTTTTACCAAACTGTGCTTTTATTGTATGTAATGGTCTGTGATTTATTATATTTCACATTGAGACATTTTCTGGAAAAGTGGTTGGTAAATGAGTGAGTGAGTGAGTTATATGGCTACGGACTAAATCAGCTCAGGGTCTGATTTGGTGCCATGTTCCTGATGCTGTTGGTCAAGAGAAGATAAGACACAAAATTATCTTCCTTGAAGAAAGTGTTGTATCAGTCCTAATCTGGTTGAGTTGAGTCTTCTCCAAATTCAAAATAAACCAGAAAGCTAAATTAATTTTTCATATTCTTTTTACTCTTAAAATTTGAAAGCAATTGTGAACTTTAAATGTTCACATTTATTATAGAGCAAGATGGGCAGCTGCAACGGCAAATGAGAAGGTTTTTTTCCCCTTGTGTAATGAAAGCTAGCCATTCTGACCTTAGCCCTAATGCTTAAAGCCGATTCAATGGTTCCAAGAAAGATTAAATATGAGACACTCGTCTGAAGTGGACGGTGCATGCTTTTTTCTGTTGTAGTGGCAAGAGTGCACATCGCTCTTATTTTGATGAAGTTCAGAAGCAGGTGGAAAGGAAGCATGACACAATTGTGCTTCCTCTTTTGCTGCTTCTTTGGAACAGCTGAAGCATCTGTAAATATATAACGGAGGAAGGAGGTAATTTGCAAGAACAAATGAGAAACCTTTCCCTTTTTACAATGTGGGCGAGTCAACACTACTTTCACTTGCACATATTGTATATGCATGGAGCACACACACAGGAGCTCATATGGCGGAACATTGATGGTAGCCAATCCTTTTTATATGCTATAATTAAGGGATTTCTCGAACGTGTGGGGGAGGGATGGCTCATCAACCTTCCTCTCTCCAGCACCCAGGGCAGAATTGCAGATTTTGATAAGAGGTGTGTGCTTTCACATAAGCATTGTGATTTGCAACTGTGAATGTTGCTTTCTTTGTTGTCATTGTCACTTTTTTTCATCAATTTAATTAGATACAATTTGTCTCAGCTTTTCCGTGCAGCATTTGTTTACCTACTCATCAAGACCGACACAGGCCAATTAGTGTAGTGTAATTGTTTAACCTAGTCAGTGTGAGCCTGTACTGGGTAGTATGTGCTCCTTGAAAAGTGTGGGGGGGGGGGGGAGAGAGAGAGAAAGGGAGGGAGGGAGATAGATGCAAGAAAGAAATGAACAAATGTTAATAGGCCTTTCAGTGATATGAGGTTCTTAAAGCATCACTGACATGATACACTACAAACACAAGTCCCACAGATATGCCACCAGCCCTTAATTTCTTGTTCACTGTCACCACAATCATGATGTGATCAATTTCCTAAGCACATTCTTCAAGTCCATTATAACCAAAGTGCTCAATGGCATAATCTCCTCTTCAGGATGCCCACAGAGAGCAAAGAAGGCATAGAAAATAAGAGGCGGGGGGGGGGGTTGCTATATCCTAGGGGTGCGTAGACCAAATTATGAGATGAATCAAGGTGATTTGGGAAGGTTCTTACGTTTTGGATTGTCATGTTAGTAAATAAGGCTCTGTGGCATCAGTTGTCCAAAAAACACACTTCCTCCCCCCCATCCTACCCCCCCCATGAGAAAAAGGGGGGAGGGAGCCCAAGTTGACTGGGGAAATGCCCAGAGCTCAGAAGTGAAGGGGGTGGAGACATGGAGAGAATCTTTTGTTTTGTCAGACAGGCCTAGCTTTTAATCACAGTGAATTATCTCCCCAGGGCAATCCTTTCACAGTTGAGGAATTAAAAACTGAGTTTGTTTTTCAGATGGTACAATGCCACCCTCTTTTCAAGTCTATTGACAGATCTCCGTTGTATCACCAAAAATCTATGGGGGTAGGACAGAAGCCCACCCCCACCAACAGTTGTTGGGGTAACAGGTTCCTTGCATGGGGATGCGTATGTGTGATCTTTTCCCCACCCCTCTTTCCTGAGGAGCCATGTGCGACAAACCTCCACTTCACACTCTCCCCTTGTTATTAAGTGAATTTCTGATCAGGTGTTCTGGGTCAAATTTCAATCCACCCCACCTGTCCCTCTGAGGTCCGTCTGTTATTTCAATTCCCTTTTATTAATAATCTGGGAATCTCTTAGTAATGGGAGTTTTCCTGTCCAGCGGCCGTGGCCGGTTATATCCTCTGCTCTGGGCTTCAGGGGTTAAACTCTTCTTTGCCTACAGTTCGGGGTCTCTCTTTCATTAGATCCCTCACTATATCAGTTAGCTAAGCCCTCTTAGCAACTCTGTGGCAATACCAAGGTTTCCGCCCGCTAGCCCCTCCTGAGTGAACTCCAAGACACAAACTATCACCCTGCAGGTCAGTTTTGTCTTTTCCCTGAGTTCACCTCCTCATGAGCATACATAACTCACTGGACCAAATGAACGACGATATTTTCTTAGCTCAGCAATAAGAAGTCTTTATTTCTTTCAGAACATAACGGTTTCAGTAATGGTTTATAAGCTTAGTTTCATAACAGTGTAAACTCTTTCTTTCAGCATCATATACACATCTTCAACGTATCCTAACCTACCCACCACTATCCTAGCCCCACGCCCTCCTTCTTCCAGTCACCACTCTCCCCTCACTAACGGCTGCTCCCTCCTTTTAAAGAGCGGAATGTACCGCCTCCCAAGGGATATCTGCCACTCAAACTGGGGTGCCCATTAACTCCTAAAACACAGTGGGTTTCTGAAAATCCCTTAACTTAAATCCGATTCGTTACACCATGCTCTTTTCTTCTTTTTTCATATATTGCCACCTTCACCCACTCTGATTCCTAGGCTCGATTTAGACACATCAAATAAGTGTTTCAGTTAAACATGTTGTAAATTTAAACAGGGAAAACAGGTAGAGACGAATTGGACTCCACAACGCCATCTGGTGGTGCAATGTTATATCGCATATACAAAACTTATAAATCACTTTTTCTTTACCAGTCTAGCTGAGTTCCTATTGTACCCATCCAAAATGGGAAAGTCTATCCTTGAAGGACCAGCATTGCAGCTATTATTCAAAAATGTAGCAGGCTTCATTCCCTCAGAACAGGTGATCATGCCTGCAATTTGCATCCAGTTCTGACAGAAAATGAAAACACCTTGTTTTAAAAGTCAAGCTTTAGGGTTTCCTGCATGAAAACTATTGGGTGTATCTATGTAATATTTGGTAGGCGTAATCCACTCTGAAGGAGCTGTTATGTCTGAACATTTTATGCACCTTGGTGAAAATGAACCAAGTTACCAGCCATTTTTAGATTCCCATTTTAGAGTGAATGGGCAAGAAATAACTTTGTTTTAACATACTGTACTTTCCCCACCTATTGAACCAGTCAAACTGAAAAGATGCAGAGCATTGCAGATCAGGCTTGTTCTTACAGCTGTCACTGAGCACCAGTTTCTGAGAGTCACAAGTGGGGGGAGAGCTGCTGTATTCAGTTCCTGCTTGTGGGCTTCCCATGGGCATCTGGTTGGCCACTGTGAGAGCAGGCTGTTGTGTAAGATAGGCCTTTGGCCTGGTTCAGCAAGTCTCCTCTTACATTTTTAAGATTCAACTTTATTTATAGTCAAACTGGTAAATGTATGAAGAATGCAACCATAGCACACCTATTCAACACTACTCTGCAGCAGGGTTGTCTCTAAACCCTCTCTTCTTTTCTTTGTCTATTTCCATACGCAATTTATTTCCTTTTCCCTGAATGTCTTTTGGAATTCAACTGTACGTTTCTTCCCACCCCACAATTTCATTCCTTCCCCCTTCCTTCATACGTGGTGTAAGATTTTTCACTGCTTTCTCCTGAGTAGGCCTATAAGGGTTTCGCTGTGGGTCAGCGTCCCCCTCAGGTGTCAGTTTGCATTTTTTGGTGAAGAAAGTATTGATCTGATATGTAGAGATCTTTCCTATTCTAATTTATTTGGGAGGGTTCTGGAAGCTTCTCTGTGTGATACAAACTAGTGCAAACTGGAGGTTTCTAGCTGACAAGCAAGTTTCTATTCTGCCTAAAAAACGGACAGAAGGTTCCTGATGTTTGGCTTATTCCTTTGTAGAAGCTGAATAGCTTGTTTGGACTGGTTCTGTTGTTATCTCTTTCACTCAAGGTCATGCTGACTATAATAATAGGCCAGAAGGAGCTTGACTTTCTACTTTCTGTCTTCCTTTCCTTCTGGTGTGGTGTTCTGTACAAAGTATGTTTAGTGTTAAGGTTTTAGTCTTATTATAAGTTTAGGTTAAGTCTGCTGCCACTGGTTTTCTTATGGTCAGTGCCTATCCTGAATGTATGGATTTGTGACCTTTATGCTCATTAGCCTTCGGTAGCAGTAGTAAACTCTGCTGGATAGAATACAATTGCCTCTGGAATTGCAGGAATCCTGCAGTGTGTTTAAGTTTTTACTCTAACTATATGTTGGAGTTCTGCTCTGGATCAATACTGAGTAGAATTCATAACATCAGAACCTCAAAAACATTAGATGAAGGGGTCTGATGAGACCCTTACTCCTCTAGGACCTTTCTCACCAAAGAGCACCCATAATTATCAAGTATTATGTCCAATCTTTTTTAGTTACAGAACCCCTCATAATTCTGTTCCTCTATTCATGAATTAACTCCACTCATTAGTTAACTAAATCCCCACTTGTAACCCGTTCCCTATCCGTTGTTATTTTGTGGGTCTCGTTTGCTACAGAGTCATACTGTCTCTATCCTTCAATTGCTCTCAGTAGTGCACTGAGCCTTGTTCTGCCTCCTCTGCTGATCACCTCCTCGCACCTGACATTCTCTCATCTTCCTTCACTGATGGTTCCAGCTGTGACAAAAATAGCTAGTCAGGCCACCTGCAAAAGCAGGAACTTTACACCTGACTTCTGAGTTCTCCTTCAGGACCACAGCTTGATGCTACTGTTCTACCTATCTAGCATAGGGATGTGGGGAGATTTGCGTTCCTCCAGCTGTTATTGGACTATAGCTCCAATCATTACTGACCATTAGCCATGCTAATTGGTGCTGATGGGTGACCAACAACATCTGGAGGGCTGCAGATTCTCCATCCCTGGTATGGGGAGATCCATTTGCATTCAGCTACTACTCTTATTTCCATATGTGCCTGTGTAAGAGACAGTCAGTATGTGACAACATATTGCTTTCTCCTTTAAACTAGCCTGTGTAAAATACTAGAGTTTCCTCCACTAAGTGAATTCAGCAAAGGATACATGGAAATATCCAAGCAGGTAATCACAACTTCTAATGACTTCACAAACCCCTGCTACATGACCCTAAGGCATTTCTGTGCCTTGTGGTGTTTCTCTTCCTGGTGAGCTTTCTTCTGAAAAACACTTAAGCAAAGAAATTATTCTGTCAAAGAACAATTGAACTCTATGAGGACAAAAATAAAGAGAAATGATTTGCTCTTGCACTAGCACTAGCAATGGGCCGTCTTAAGTGCTTGCACTAGCACTAGCAATGGGCCGTCAGGGCCGTCTTAAGGAGATCGGCCGCCCTGGTGCGGCTATCCCTCCGGTGCCCTCGCCATGCTGCCTCTCCGCCACCTCCCTCCTGCGCTTGCCGCCCCTTGGGAGGGGCGGTGGGCGAGCGGGGGATGAGGGGCGTGGCGCTGGAGCAGCGCGGGGCTTTGTGCGCCCTTCCAGCGCTTCCGGGACGGGAGACGAGGGCGGCCGGCTCGCGCTCCCGTGCTGCGCCGGGCAGCCGGATGGCGTGGCGCAGCCGGGCAGCTCCCTTGCTCCGCCAGGCAGTCAGAGGGTGCTGCCGGCAGGCACTGCCAGCGGGGCTGGAGGGCGGAGGCGCCCTCCAGGCCATTGCGCCCTGGTGCGCCGCGCCACCAGCCCCAATGGATGAGACGGGCCTGACTACAGTAGCCGAACAAGGGGCTATTGGAGTAACCTCTCACAACCCTAGTGAAAAAGGAAAAGATTGATGTGGGTACAAATACACATACAATTCATATGAGTAATATTATGTTGAGAGAACCAGTTGTGGCTGTATTTGAAATATGAAGTTGGGTATCCATTGGACATGTAGGGCAATAGTCCCAGGTGCAGATCCTGAAAGGAGTCTGACACAATCAACATTTGAACTGAATTAAGCCTAGAATTGGCTCCTTGGTGCCACCTTCACCTGCTCGCATTTGCTAGGCCTAGTTGCTGATTGCAGCCAGTACAGGCACAGTACAGGCACATCCACCTAAAGGACAAGGTAAGTGCCCTAGCAATGACAGGATTCTGTGACAACTGAAACACAAAGTTTCAGATAAGCATGCATTGGTGACATTTCAATGCTCCTTGACAAATGCAGAAAGCTCGGTTATCAAATTAAACAGCGAGCCATTGCGTTGCTAAGAGCATTACCGCAAAACCATTTTACATGATCCAGGAAAAGCTGATGATTTTCTTACCAGAGTGAGGCCAGCTCTAGCTCATTTCAGTCTTCTTGGGCCCAGTGCAAAACAGACTTCCATTATTTGTCATAGCACTTCCACATAACAGTAGAAATGGGAAGTATTTTAAAATGAAAGGAGAATCAGACAAGGGAGAAAAATACCTTTTCTTCCTCCCTTTCCCCCTATTTTTCTTTCTTCTTTAAAAATCATATCGATGTTGTGATTAACTTGCATTCTACAGCATAGCTGATGTGACAGTCAACCAAATTAATCCCATTATGCAAAATCTAGTTCACAAGTGGTTTTGCTTCTCTCTCCCTCTCCACCCCCCTTTTTTGCAAAATTATGTCAATTTTCCCATAAATTGGAAAGACCATGTCAGCTTTCTGTATTGCAAGTAGACACTACACAGTGCTGTATGTCTATATTCCTTTAATGCAGAAAGATACAAATTTTAGCTCAGTGGCACAAATTAAGATTCATAAGTTTTGTGCTGATGTTTCTGTTTACATGCAGCTTGTATGAGAATTGCCATTAGGTTGTGCATTCATTTTAATTCTCCTCTCTTGCATCATCCCAACCACAGGGAGAAAAAAGGCATTTAAAACATTTTGCACAGCCAAAATGTGCTAGGAGCTGCTGACTCCTTTTCCAACTCACCTTACTCAAAGATTTCCTTGCATATTAAAGGTCGAATCGACTTAATTGCTTAACTAACTTCCAATGGGAACCCTTTTAAATCTCTGTAGAAATTAACAGTATACGTAGCTCTCCACATAGTGCAAGACAGTGGACTACTCTCACCCGCTGCTTCATTCCCCCCACACTACTGTTCTCATGACTGGATTTGGCCCTTCTGTAGGTGGCCAGAGCTGAATTCTCTATATCCCATCCAACCTGTCAAATTAAAGCCTTTTCTGCTGTGTGTTAGACAGAAGCGATGTGGAAGGTTAAAGCACTCTAGCCTTTTGTCACCAATGCATTAGGCCTCCAACATCTGCTCACTGGACTCAACAAATGGCAGCTCGCTCTGTTAGAATGTAGCATCTTCAACACAGATGTTAACTGTCACTTTTAACAAAGCATCTATGGTATTTTAAGGTACACAAAAACCTACATAGCTATTAAATCTTCTTGAAGTGGTTTGTTTGGAAGGGCTTTTGTTTTTTTTAAGGGTGTTTTTTTTTTAGTCCTAGTAAATTTGTGTGTTTGTGCGTGTGTGCACATGCTTTAGATTCATTAGACATGTGTCAAGTTGTCAGCATCCAACTGTATGCATTTGTGTCCACCTTGTGAACAACAGAACATTCTCCCATGAATGTTCACTTCTTGGCAGCTCTGAGATAAATTTTGAGCAGTTGCTATTCTTGTTGATAGTTTTATTTATTTTGTTTTTAAAGGAGTTATTTTTTGTAAAGATTCTGACACTTTCTGTCATGTCGTGCAGTTCTTATCTTGGGGTCAAAAAGGAATATTCTGCAGATCAGATATATGTGTGTCTCTATCTATCTGCTTTCTGCTATGAAGAATATCTCTTGCCAGTTTTGAACTGTGGGCTGCTTCACACATCACAGAATGAGCATGCACCGTGTGCTTTGTAAAGAAAAAATAGTACCACTAGGTGGAGATGTATCCTATAACTGAGAGGTTCATTTGGGATGGGGAACCCTAGAAACAAGAGACCTACAATGACCATTGTGGCCACTGTATGGACTAAAGGACAGAAATGGAACAGGAAGTGGGCTGGACCACAGTTCTTCATAACATTGACTGTCTCCGTTTGCAGAGGGCAACATTGCTGCCAGAGACAGAGACAGCAAAATCAAGTCTGTTCCTTTTCCTTGTCTGCAGGTACCTCATGTTCCATTGAGAAGCCCAGCAGAGTGGCCAAAGTCCAGCTGTAGCCACGGTTTCCTTTGCATTGACTTCTTTCTTCTGAACTGGTCTTAGCTGGTAAGTTCAAAGCAGTTAAATAATACCTGCCTAGAGGATATCACATACATTGTGTTGCACATCATTGTGACGGTTTTCTATCTTATGAAATATATTTGGTCTACCTATAAATGTACCGTATTATTAATTAAATATGTGCCTGCCATACACGTTTATTACACATAGGTTGAAAATGTGGAAGGCATAAAGGAAATTGATCATGATCCAGCGATTCTTCCATCTGTTCAACTTTCTGCACCTTCATTATATCCATGTCAGAGATTATTACACCCTTTATGTGCCTTACACACACACACACACACACACACACACACACTGTGGTACAGAAGATTATGTCTGTATCTAGGTGTGTCTGTTTCTTTTTTGCTTTATATTCCTCATTGCCCTACTCATTTGCTAAGACAATTGTACACCTGCACAAATAGTATGATTTGCAGCAGACACACAAGATACATGGACATCTGGCATTGTGTATTAGATCAACTGGGCAATGCTCAAACCATAGACCATTTAATTGTCCACCACTGGTTTATAGTATGCATAGTCCTTGATCACAAGAATGTCTGTACATCCACAAAAATGCCAATTAGTGCTGCACCATGTAGGTGTGAAGTCTGCAGTAGACTTTGTGGCAGGAGTGCCAGCTTGACCCCACAACTGTGAGTGCCATGCAGCGTACATGGCCCTGGCACCAAAATTTGTGGGTGCCCGGCCCCTTCAAGGGGAATTTTGTGGGTGCTTGGACACCCAGGGAGTTGGCACCTATGCTTTGTGCACTTCTTAATACCGTGTTTCTCCTAAAATAAGACACCGTCTTATATTTTTTTTCGCTCAACAAAACACAGTATGGCTTATTTTCAGGGCATGTCTTATTTTAACCGTGTCGCATCAGTACGCTGCATAGCCACGCCTCTCCAGGCTGTTTTAATGGGAGGTACCACGTCACTATGGCTTATTTTCGGGGTATGGCTTATTTTTGGGGAATGGCTTATATTTCGTAAATGCATAGAAATCCTGCCATGGCTTATTTTATGGCTATGTCTTATTTTAGGAGAAACAGGGTATTACCTGGCCAAAGGAGCTGAGAACAATGAGAAAGCATAAGGGAAAGACTCCTCCAAGGCATTGTGGAAGAGAAAGGAAGAGCTCCCAGTAGACTGTTTGTACTACAGACTTCTTTCCAATGTTTGAATATACGCACTTGCTTGCTGGTTACAGGTAATGTCATTCAGACGTTAATAGTGTGAATTTGTTAATATATCCATGCTTCCTGTCATTCAAGCCATTTGGACAGAAGAAATCTGCACAAAACAGTGCCTATGAATTTCCCTGATTTCTTTGTGGAAATAATGTGGATAGAAAGAGGGAAGGAAGGAAATGCATACAGTTTAATTTTCCACGTTCCTTACAAATGGATGTTACATATCCTGATTCACTACTTAGGCTACACCTGTGCAGCAGATGGGGGATACTTACATCAGGGTAGGGCCTCCAGTTTACTTTCACCATCAGGGATTCCATTGTACAAGGATTCATGCAGCAACTTTGGATTGACTACAGCTGTAGAATCAGCCAGTCTGGAATACTACGAACATCTCCACGTGCATATTAAACCTACAACTTATTGGCTGTTATTTGCTTGAGACTCTAAACATGAATTCTGCCAACTATCACATTATCATGCCAGACAAGATGCAAACCTGAACCATATGGATGGGGAAAGGGACCCTTTTGCTTCCATCCTGCTGCCTTGCCTCCCTTTAGCTCATTGCATGCTCTAAGATTTTAAATGGACTGACTATTTCCACATGGCATCAGGAGGTGGGGGCAAGGGGAAGCTATTTGGAAAAGTGAGTGTTTCCTTTTTAAACAAGCAAAACTGTGAACAATAACATACCCACTGTTTCCTCATCAAACATAAGGCTTTGCAAAAAGTTGTAATAAAATAAATGGAAAACATTTAAAAATCTGTGCTGCAGATTTAGCCAAAATTGTGCAGAGCTGCAGATGCCCTCTGCCTCAGGGAATGACTAGTGTAGATGCTTTTCAAGGCCTTGTTAATGTGGCAAAAAAGGATTTTTCCCCCCTTGCTAACATTCTACTAGTCTTGTTTTTGTGGTAATTGTATATTAAATAGTTCCCACATAAAGTGAACCATTTCACCTGTATACTCACTTCTGCTGGTATTGCTGTTGCCGATTTTGTTGCAAAAAGGAGTTTCTCTTCCTCCTCGAGTGTTTGCATGAACCAAAAACCAGATGTCATATATTTATGGACACCTTGACTGCTCCGGGTCCGTTCCCCCCCCCCCAGCCCTATTGAGCAGATCTGGGAAGGGTGCATGGTGTACATGGATCAGTTCCATTGCACAGGTGAAAAGCCTTGCACTAGTGGCTCTGTTTGGCTGGCTTGCTTAGAATCATAGAATTGTAGAGTTGGAAAGGAACCCAGGGGTCATCTAGTCCAACCCCTAACCCATCTAGTCCAACCCCAGGAATATGCAGGTGGCTTCACATAGGTGCATAGAATTTGGAGACATGGGACAAATGTATAAGAAAGGGTGGTCTGAGTACTGAAGGATAAACAGAAGGCAAACTGAACAAAGGCCACTAAACTCTTTCTAACGTTCAGAGAACTGGGGTGGTATTCAACTAAGTTTTACTCAGAGTAGACCCATTGAAATTAATGAACCTAACTTAGTTGTGTTCATTCATTTCAATTGGCCACTCTGAGTTCTTCTTTGGCGATCACTTGTAGCCAAGTAAGATTGTCTTCCATGAATATGGTCTTAACAGCATGTTCATAGGTGACTGTGGAGGCCAATTCTGGATCCGCACATCCTTCCACATAGGGGGAATAGGTTTCCGGGTGGGAGTTGATCATGGTGAGGATTTGCCAAACATGCCTTCCTCTTAGCTCATTTCTCCCTTTCGTCCTGAGTTCATGCTTCTTCAAAGTCCATGACGCCTTTGGTAGAGCCTATTCTCCAATTGGAACGCTTGCAGGATTTCCCAGTTGTCGGTGTTTATACACCTTGAGAGTGTCTCTAAACCTCTTTTTTTGTCCAGCAATTATGCTTTCCATTCTTAAGTTGGGAACAGAGTAGTTGCTTTGGAAGACAATAATCAGACACCTGACCAATCCAAAGAAGTTGATGTTGAAGAGTCATTGCTTCAACACTGGTGATCTTTGCTTCTTCCAGTACATTGACATTAGTTTGCCTGTCTTCCCAAGTGATACGGAAAAAACTTCGGAGACACCTTTGATTGAATATTTTGAGGAACTGGAGATGGTGTTTATAAGTGGTCTGTGTTTCACAAGCGTACAATAAATTTGGTAGTGCAATAGCTTTGTAAACAAGCTAAAATCTCACCCAACACTTTCAAATTACAATACTTGGAGAGAGGGCTTTTGAACTGTTACAACTAGCAGCTTGCTCTCACTGCATTTCACTCTTTTGTTAGGGGTAGTATTCAATTAAGGCCAGTAGTCTGCAGCTGTTAGAGAGAGCTGGAAACTAACTGGCAGGCAGAGTCCAATCAAAGATCAAAGAATAAGAATGGTCAGAAAGAGGTCTTTCAGTACCCTGGACAGGTCACAGTGAACAAACGCATTGTTCCAAAGAGTTCTTGGTTTCCTGTGTCTGTGTGTGTGTTTGGTAGAGAATATGTGGTCCTATTGATGTTGCTAGACTACACCTCCCCACATCCCCCATCATTGGCCATGCAGGCACAGGACTGATGGAAGCAGAGGCCAAAAATATTTGGAGAGTCACAGCTTTCCCATCATTGGACCACCATTGCAGAAGTGGAAGGGGGATATTTTGTAGGAAGAGTCCTCTGGCCTGGAGCCTAGTACTTCAATGGTCTCTGCTATTTATAAACTGCATTAGTCAATAGACTTTGAGGAATGTTTGTCCCTGGGGGTAGGGAGAAATAGGTCCCTTAGTGGATCAAAGTCTCTGGAGATGCTGGCTCAGAACCTGCAGTTCTTGGCTTTAGGCTCAGATCGCAGGTTCACACTCAGTGCTCTTGCTACCTAACTATTATTGCTTAGATGGTCCTTATCCCTGTTTGTGCAGGATGCCATTCATAGTGGACTCATGATAAATGGGGTGAAATGACCCGATCTTCCTCTGATAGGTGGAAGCGAGACTAAGAAGCAAGCACTCAATCCAGGCATAAATGTTCATGGTCAACAGAGATACAATGCACCAAAAGTTTTTCATTACAATGTAAATATCAAAATGGGGATAGGGATTAGAATCTTGCAGACAATTCTTATATAATGAACTGCCAGTAATATGTGGTTTGTGGTCAACAAATGAAAAGACTGCATTCACACAGAGTTGATCTGATACAAGGAGACTATGCCACTTGGAAGAATGGAAGGTTAGGGATTAGGAAAGGAAAAGCTGTAGAAGAAGGAGCCAAGGATGGATTGCAAAGTGAAGATACAAGGCACCAAGGCATAGCCATTCTGTCTACTGGAAAATCTTCTCCAATAATATCTTTAACTGCTCTGATTTTGTCATATTTTCCCCATCTGTTCTCAAACTTTAATTTGCAACCACAAAAGGTGCTTTTTTAACAAATAAAAAAATGAAAGCATTGCTTCTAGCTACGCAAAAATTTGCACCAGACAGTACATTCAGCACTTGTGCAGTAAAAATCAAATTGTACAGAACACACACACACACCTGGGCACTACATCATTTCCCCATATGTAAATATATATACACATACAAACATATGCATCTCTTTTTCTCCCCACTTCACCCCCTCTCTCTCTCTCACACACACACACTTACCATAGTGCATTCCTCAAATGACTTGCAGCTAAATTTGAAAAACAAGTGAAGCATGTCTCATACTTGGGAGATATGCCTAAAAACCAAGGAAAATTTACTTTTTACATTCACTGCCAGATATTGCAGTGCTACAAGGCTATATGTAGATAGGGAATAATGTGCAGCTTATCACGTCAATGATAGATTTCAGCATGCCATTTAAGATATAAATCATTAATACAAGTCATGAATTTTCTGTTTACAACACATGCCTTTTAAAAAAATCACTCCAACATAAAGGAACATGAAAAACCTTGGCATATAAGACCCATATAGAAGATACTGTATTGAACACCAAGCAAGATATTCTGTTTCATACAGGAGCAGCAAGCAAGAAATGCCTGGTCCCTTGTAACTTCACTTCTCACAGTGAGGGAACCAACAGAAGGCCCTCGGAGCTGGATCTCGGTGGCCAGGCTGAATGATGGGGGTGTAGATGCTCCTTCAGGTATACAGGAAGAAACTAAGGAAAGGCCAAGGCAATAAAGAAAAGACTATGGTGCTGGTTCAGAACCATGGTTAGCGGTCCTTCAGCAGAGGCAGAAAAAAGGTGTCTTGCAGCAACTGTAGAGTTTTATACTCTGGGTTATACATCCTGCCCCATGAGTGCTGCATCTGGCCAGTTTAAGGGATGATTCATTTCCTGCAACCATTGGCTGCTTCTAGGCAGCAGGATCTTGATTTTTGGAGACTTTGGGGGGAAAGCCCCTCAAGGTCTTTCCTGATCCTTTTAGGAGTCTTTGTCCCAGTCATCTGGGTCTGGTGGCAGCAGAGTCTTCATGGGATTCAAGGACAATATGCAGGCTCTGGTGCAAGTGGATTCACATAGGAAGGAACGGTCAGGTGTGTGTGTCTCCATCTCCCCCTATGGGCTACAATTGCAGAAGGACTCTGCAACTAGGGATTCCTGGTCTGAAACCATGACAGTTACACCTAAATGGTTTCCCCAAATCTGCCACCTGAGTCAAGGTACCTTGCTCAGTACCTGTAACCAGGGAGAGATGTGGGTGAAAGAACCAAGAGTGAGCTGCTTTAGTGAATCAATTGGAGATGAAGATAACATTAGGAGATTAGTGCAGCTGAGGTACTAATGAAATAATGCAAATGTGAGGTTTTGAAAGGCTAATCACACATCTCTCAAAATTGTGGGAAGAGGTCATGGGCAAAAAATGTCCTAAAAGCTGAGACTGCTTAGCCAGTGAATGCAGGAAACAGGAGCTGTGCAGATCCTCTTCTCTCACACACAATCTGTGTGGTAGGAGCTGCACAGTAGTGCAGTTTGTCCCTCCCACAAAGAGGTCAGGGAATTTCAGGTAAGGCATAGTGTATTGTCATTACCTTTGTTGCTCCCATTCCTGAACTGGGAGGTGTGCACTGATAGTGTCAAAGTGACCAGTGCAATGTGCAGAACTATTGTGAATCTTTGTTAATGAATTCATTTGACATATATAGGAGATCATTTCAGCAGGCTGTGTAGCATCTGCAAAATTCTGTTAGAGATATGGCCCTTGTTCAACACAAACACACACACACACACAGAGAGAGAGAGAGAGAGAGAGAGAGAGAGAGAGAGAGAGAGAGAGAGAGAAAGACGCACTTCAGTGGATGAAATTGAAGGAAATGGTGGAAGGAAGAAACAGAATCTTCCAAATGCCCCCATAGACATCCACAAAAGTCATAGATCATTGAAGGTAAAGTTAAAAGCCATGTACAAACACTGACTATTGATCTGACTATTTTGCAGATAGATTTTTCACATCCTTGATTCAAAACAAGAAATTCAGTAAATCTCTCTCTCAAAAGTAAAATAAAATAAAATCCTCCTTCGTGTTGCAGAAGCTTTTCAGTTCATTACAGTGTTATTAGTCAGTCTTCATAAAAGTGCTATGCATCTTTATTAAAAATGGAAGTTCACATCATTTTATGTCCCCATAAAAATGGGCGGTGGTAGCCTTGATTAATTTCTTCACGTACTGTGAACTTTACAGCAAATTGGACAGCGTAATTCAATTCCTACTTCTGAAGATTTTTATTTTTTTTTGTTGGTAGAAAATTGAAATAATTCATATGTAATCATATTGCCTTTGCAAGAGATCTTTAAGAAATAATATCCTGGAGTAATGATTGTATGGCTTAATTATTAATGCCATACTTTCAGGCATGGCAGCATGCATCCCTTTTATAACATATAGGATTCTTAACAAAAATGCTTCTCCCATCCATATCTTGTTGGTTCCTGGGCTATAATATCTACTCTGGGTGCCGTCTGCTGATAACTTCTCCTGGATTCTCCTAGACCATGAATGCAAGCCACCCCTTGTATAAAAGCCACCAGTGTTGTTGCTTGGCTTTAGATGTGTTTGATTTGTTTGGAAAGATTCCATAGCTAGGCTACATACATTAAAAACCAGGAGAGGGCATAAAGGCAGGTAAAGTTTGGCATAGCATTTTGGTTTTAAATAAACTCTATTTTTAACCACACTGGCTAGACCCCTTTAAAAATTACACAAGAAAACCAATGGAAATCATAAGGGAGAATAACGGTTCCTATCACTTTCTCTTATGATACAGACCTTTCTGCTTGCCCTGTCCTACCTATTCTTCAAGTGTTTGTTTGCTTGTGTAAACAGTATGGTTACATTCAAATTATATCTACATAAATGTTACTGCCACGTGAAGGGTGTCTAACAAAGAATTCAAAAGGTCACATAAAAATTGATGCTGAATGTAGCCAATACTGCAGGGATATTGAAATGCACCACAACATTGTGCTGCACTGTCAGTGAGACCCAGAATGCACACAGCCTGGGGAGATAAAAGCAAGTGAGGCCCTACAAGATCCATTCTGTGAATATATCCCAGCTCACAAATGACTACAAGTCCAGAAGAGTTTTGCTTCCATAAAAATGGAAAATCATAACAAATTGAGGTGGCTGAAAATGTCACTGAGTATGACATTTGCGCTTGCTTCCAAAGAGCATCTTCCAAGTGCTGACTTTGAACATAGGTACCGGTGCACTTTAAATCTAGCAGGATATGAGATGGCTAAGACTAGTGATAATATGACAAAATGAAAATTCAAAAAGGACACCAGGTGTGTTTGGGATGAGCTTTGGATACTTGTTTGATGTAGTGCCCATTGTCATTAGCTTGCATTCCTGAATAAATCATTTGACAGAAACAATGCAAAACATATTGGTTGTCGGTTTTTAGCAACCAGCTATGAGTGGAATGGGGGGGATCACTTTCCTGATTGTTTTGCATCACAATAGAATCCTATTACATTTTCATATTTATTCCATTTTCCATTTTCTTTCTCGTTTCTTGTTTTTGTTTCTATATTTTCTGTTCCATTAACCTAAGGACCTTCCTTTACCAAAGTATTTAAGTCAGCCCTTCATTTATCTATCTTCTCCTTTGTTTGTGCTGAACTTCCGTGCCTTTATTTCCCCCTTAATACAAATAACGTTCACGTTATAAAGTCCTCCTCCTTTTCCCTTTCTAAGGTACTGGTCCTTTGGCACAGGGCTTTTTATTGCTGCCATGCCTCCTGCTATCTTTCTTCCAGTTCTCTCACTCAAGGAAATAATCTCTGCTCTCTAATGAACTTCCTGCCTGTTTCCAGGCTTTGTGAAATGGTTTGTGAAATATTTTATCCAAATGTATAGACTTGCTTCACAGCATAAAGCCATTGAAGCAGTGTACAACATAAAAACAATAAAATGCACAGATGCAAGCACAGAAAACTCTAAAAACGATGAAATCATCCTTAAAAATAAAACACCCACCAAAGACGATGAAACAATTTCATCAGATATAAAAGCTGTCTTCCCTTTAAAAAAAAAAAGTGTTCTGTAGGTGCCTAAGCATCACCACACTAGGCCTGTGTCTGATTTTGGCAGTGGTTTTGAAGTGGTCGATGGGTACCTGGAAACTGGCCACATCACATCACAGGCCCCCAAGATGCAAATGACAAACCACTGTATTAGTGTTCAGACAGTTACCCAAGGAGAAAGAGCACATTTCTGCTTTATCTGGACAAGCCCTTTTGAATCCCATTGCACCTGTGCTGTTTGAGATACTTTCATCGTGTTGAGAACTGCCTGACTCTGTGCTGCAAACCTCTTTCATTTCTCATCTCCCATGCCCAGCATGCCAGAGCTCCCAGGGAGAGAATTTAGATGGATAAAGCTGTTTTGTATTGATGTTCTCAGCATGCCCGTTTCACCTGGACATGGACTCCTAGAGAATAGAGCTGGGGAGGGGACAGCAGAAGGGGAATCATGAATGCATAATGGGGCAAATCTCTTGGCAGTAAATATATCTCTTTCAACATATCTCTCTCTGTATTTTCATGACCCAGACGATAAATATTCTGCTTTCATTTTGTCAAGATGTTTCCCCTAATATTTCACCATGTGGTCCTGTAGACATTTAAAATAAAGATGACACAAATCTGTGTAATCCTTTTCTACTCCAAATGATAGCTCTCTAGCACTAGCACAAAGCTGTCCAGCACCATAGCTGTCAACTTTCCCCTTTTTGCGGGAAATTCCCTTATTCCAGCGCCGTTTCCCAAGGCAAAAAAAGGGAGGGAAGGTTGACAGCTCTGGTCCAGCACACAATCTTCCAGTTCACAAACGCTTCCATACGTGACTGTTGAGAAAATAGTCGCTTGCTATAATGGGCCATGGAACAAGCTCTTTATTCTTTTTTTTATTCATTTCTAGGGCTTAATATTTTAGTAAATTGATCTAGTAGCCAGATTTAAAGTTGTAGATGCATCCAGGCAGCCTTGAAGGGTAGATTATAGGTTAGAAGTTTTATATAAAAGGGCAAAGCACTCCTCAGTGGGTGAGGGAGGAAAAGATAATTAGTGGCAGATCTATTGCCATTTCTGAAGGTGAGGGAACTACCGGTACATTTGAGCCTTTCCTCCTTGTCCTTCGCTCAAAGGTTGGGTTGTTTGTTTGCTTGTTTGCTTGCTTTTTGCTTTATTTCCCCCTTTCAAATTTTAAATACACCAGCTTCAAGGCTAATATCCTCCCACCTTCTGTCCTTGTTCTGGATGTGTATCCAAGGAAGAAGTGGACTAAGAATCACAGAATCCTCAAGCCTCCTAGATACATCCCTGGAATGACTTCAGTCTGCCCTTATCACTGTTACAGTATTCAAAACAGAGCAGCAACATTGGTAGAGGTTTTCACCTCTGCAGTGAGTGAAACTTCTCCTCCTCCACTACAGGATCTTTTCCTCTTCCCATCGAGTGGGAGGTCTGCACTAACTTTATAGCCCCCTTGGATGCTCTCCCGGGGACCCCAAGATTGCAGCCTAAATGTATACATTTGTTCCATAAGTACTTACACATTCATGCACCATCAGAGCAGGCAAGGGATTTGAGCTTTCGGGACTTCTGAGCCCTTTTGCCTAACTGGAGTTGCCACACTCATGATCTGATCACTCTCTATAGAACAGCCATGGCACAAAATTGGCTACCCTTTTTCTACAGTTGCTCTGGCGACAGATTTTGCCACGGGAAAGTAATGCTTGATAGCCATATTGACTGGCTACCCACCTTTACTGTGGCGCAGCTGCAAACCCACAGCCCTTTATTAACTGGAATGTCGTCATTCAAATGATCCTATGCAACACACCTTGGCTCCCCTGTGGCCCTGTGTGCTATAGAATTGACGTGTACATGTGCCCAATTGCTCAAGACGCATGCTGACATGGAAAAATAAACCAAGTATAATCCTTAACACCCTTAAGGAAATGATAAGGTCATTAGGTTTGAGCGCAATGCAGCTTACCTGCGGCAGGGGACAGGGGGATAAATTGTTTTGGAGATTGTACTGTTGGTGCTGCTTAAGAAACTGTTTGGAGAGTCTGTCTATAAATTGGCCACAAAGGCTTGCCAAATGCAATAGGAGCAATATCCATTGCAGTCTATATGTGCTTATTTCTGCACTGGCAACCACACTGAATTCACCGCAACAGCAGAGGAAAGGTGGTTCTGAATTATACTGTAATTCACTGCTGGAGATTTATGAATATTATTTTCCTGTAAAATCCAACATTTCCCATTTTACTGTTTGTAACCTGTAAGTGGCATAAAACTGTGTACCACACAGGATTTCTAAATGCAGTGGGTGCTGAACTTCAATGTTAGAACTGCATTACATGTGCATGTGGTTATACAGCACACATAAATTGTGCCTTTATGTTTAACTTGTCTAATCAGCTCACCATATCAAAACTTAATAAGTAGCTGCTTCTCATTTAAAGGTCTAGTAAAACTGCAATTACTATGGCTGTAAGATGCCTTGTTTCGAAAAGTGCATTAAATAGTTTTATAGATATGGTTAGAAGCCCTTGTGTGGTTGTTTTTATGAAAGTGAATGAGTTCATTAATAATGGAGACTGGAGACAGAAACACAAGTTAGGTGCTTTCTTGTTTTTCACAGGTACTTTCTAAAAACACAACTGGCTACAGGTCAGCTTCTGCTGAAGCTGGTGTCCAATTTCCAAATATTCACAGTTATTTCAGAATAGCAGTCTGAGTGGGGATCGTTTATAAACCAAGAATAAAATCATAACAATATATTTGATGCACCATTATTAAAAATCAATTAACTTTCTAGATATATTAAAAGTAGCTGATTCTTATCCTTGACTGGATTTTTATCAGTGTAATTCCAAAATCAGGAATTGTAAGAAATTAATTCTCTATGCATGTCAATATTTCATCACATGACCACTGTATGCATTATATATAGATTCACATGAAGACTTCAAGAGGGGCTTGCATGTGTGAATCAGCCTTTGTTGTTGTTCAGTCATTCAGTCATGTCCGACTCTTCGTGACTCCATGGACCAGAGCACGCCAGGCACCCCTATCCTCCACTGCCTCCCGCAGTTTGGCCAAACTCATGCCAGTCGCTTCGAGAACACTGTCCAACCATCTCATCCTCTGTTGTCCCCTTCTCCTTGTGCCCTCCATCTTTCCCAACATCAGGGTCTTTTCCAGGGAGTCTTCTCTTCTCATGAGGTGGCCAAAGTACTGGAGCCTCAACTTCAGGATCTGCCCTTCCAGTGAGCACCCAGGGCTAATTTCTTTAAGGATGGATAAGTTTGATCTTTTTGCAGTCCATGGGACTCTCAAGAGTCTCCTCCAGCACCATAATTCAAAAGCATCCATTCTTCGGCGATCAGTCTTCTTTATGGTCCAGCTCTCACTTCCATACATTACTACTGGGAAAACCATAGCTTTAACTATACGGACCTTTGTCGGCAAGGTGATGTCTCTGCTTTTTAAGATACTGTCTAGGTTTGTCATTGCTTTCCTCCCAAGAAGCAGGCGTCTTCTAATTTCGTGACTGCTGTCACCATCTGCAGTGATCATGGAGCCCAAGAAAGTAAAATCTCTCACTGCCTCCATTTCTTCCCCTTCTATTTGCCAGGAGGTGATGGGACCAGTGGCCATGATCTTAGTTTTTTTGATGTTGAGCTTCAGACCATATTTTGCGCTCTCCTCTTTCACCCTCATTAAAAGGTTCTTTGATTCCTCCTCACTTTCTGCCATCAAGGTTGTGTCATCAGCATATCTGAGGTTGTTGATATTTCTTCCGGCAATCTTAATTCCGGCTTGGGATTCATCCAGTCCAGCCTTTCGCATGATGAATTCTGCATATAAGTTAAATAAGCAGGGAGACAATATACAGCCTTGTCGTACTCCTTTCCTAATTTTGAACCAATCAGTTGTTCCATATCCAGTTCTAACTGTAGCTTCTTGTCCCACATAGAGATTTCTCAGGAGACAAATGAGGTGATCCGGCACTCCCATTTCTTTAAGAACTTGCCATAGTTTGCTGTGGTCGACACAGTCAAATGCTTTTGCGTAGTCAATGAAGCAGAAGTAGATGTTTTTCTGGAACTCTCTAGCTTTCTCCATAATCCAGCGCATGTTCGCAATTTGGTCTCTGGTTCCTCTGCCCCTTTGAAATCCAGCTTGCACTTCTGGGAGTTCTCGGTCCACATACTGCTTAAGCCTGCCTTGTAGAATTTTAAGCATAACCTTGCTAGCATGTGAAATGAGCGCAATTGTGTGGTAGTTGGAGCATTCTTTGGCACTGCCTTTCTTTGGGACTGGGATGTAGACTGATCTTCTCCAGTCCTCTGGCCACTGCTGAGTTTTCCGAACTTGCTGGCATATTGAGTGTAGCACCTTAACAGCATCATCCTTTAAAATTTTAAATAATTCAGCTGGAATATCATCACTTCCACTGGCCTTGTTATTAGCAGTGCTTTCTAAGGCCCATTTGACTTCACTCTCCAGGATGTCTGGCTCAAGGTCAGCAACCACATTACCTAGGATGTACGAGACCTCCATATCTTTCTAGTATAATTCCTCTGTGTATTCTTGCCACCTCTTCTTGATATCTTCTGTTAGGCCCTTCCCATTTTTGTCATTTATTATGATAATCTTTGGATGAAATGTTCCTTTCATATCTCCAATTTTCTTGAACAGATCTCTGGTTTTTCCCATTCTGTTGTTTTCCTCTATTTCTTTGCATTGCTCGTTTAAGAAGGCCCTCTTGTCTCTCCTTGCTATTTTTTGGAAATCTGCATTCAGTTTCCTGTATCTTTCATGATCTCCCTCGCATTTTGCTTGCCTTCTCTCCCCCGCTATTTGTAAGGCCTCATTGGACGGCCACTTTGCTTTCTTGCATTTCCTTTTTATTGGAATGGTTTTCGTTGCTGCCTCCTGTATAATGTTACGAGCCTCCATCCATAGTTCTTCGGGCACTCTATCCACCAAATCTAAATCCTTAAACCTGTTCTTCACTTCCACTGTGTATTCATAAGGGATTTGATTTAGATTGTATCTTACTGGCCCAGTGGTTTTTCCTACTTTCTTCAGTTTTAGCTGGAATTTTGCTGTAAGAAGCTGGTGGTCTGAGCCACAGTCAGCTCCAGGTCTTGTTTTTGCTGAGTGTATAGAGCTTCTCCATCTTTGGCTGCAGAGAATATAATCAATCTGATTTCGATGCTGCCCATCTGGTGATGTCCATGTGTAGAGTCGTCTCTTGTGTTGTTGGAAAAGAGTGTTTGTGATGACCAGCTTGTTCTCTTGACAGAACTCTATTAGCCTTTGCCCTGCTTCATTTTGAACTCCAAGGCCAAACTTGCCAGTTGTTCCTTTTTATCTCTTGACTCCCTACTTTAGCATTCCAATCCCCTATAATGAGAAGAACATCCTTCCTTGGTGTCATTTCTATAAGGTGTTGTAAGTCTTAATAGAATTGGTCAATTACAGTTTCTTCAGCACTGGTAGTTGGTGCATAAACTTGGATTACTGTGATGTTAAAAGGTCTGCCTTGGATTTGTATTGAGATCATTCTATCATTTTTGAGATTGCATCCCAGAATCAGCCTTAGGTGTAGTCATTAACAAAATGTTAATGGTATCATACTGCTTTAAAGATCTGGCCACATTTGTGTGGGCATGTCCCATGACTATTGACGTTCATAGTACTTTGGGGGGGGGCAGGTATTATTATTATGCATGCATGATGACTTGTGCTCATGATGCTATCAGGGTAGTCATGCACAATCCTACTTTCAATACTGTTTGTGCCTGAAAACACTTGGGGATGGTCACAGTGTTTCATGTCCAGTCAGTCCATATCCTGTAACTTCCTGCTAAAAACCTATAACTTTGAATACCACAATGGTCTTAAGCTTTTGTTGCCCTATAGCCCCTCCGGACAGCAATCATGTGGTAGCGTTAGGGAAACATCGCAGAACGACCTACCAAACAGATTAAATCAATTATAAAAACACTATTATTGTGCAAGAACATGTTGCAGAATGCATCAGCAATCTGGAGGGACCCTTTCTATTGTCCACAGTGGTAGATGGTTGAAAATCAACCATTTGGACATGCTCTCTCAGTTTGCTTCTGTGTGGTTTTGGGAAATGTCTTGCACATCTCCATTATATTTCCAGCTTTTATCTTCCCTTCTGTTGTTGGACCACCTGTGGTGACCCTTTTTCAAGAATTCAGACATTAACTAGGAAAAACTTCCCTTTCCATTTAGACCGGAAGGAATGTATCATTAATAGATCAATAAAGTAGGTTTCTATCCTTCTCCATAGACGGCGTGGGCCAATCAGTACATCTTAAAAAGAAAAACTCAGATTTGCTGTAAATGCAGACCTGGGAAGAAATAGCAGATGGGTAATGTTTAAATTACAAACCTAAGGGAAGCTTTTTCACAGAAAACTCTTAAGCTTCAGCTCTGCAGCTCTTAAAATAAAGATTTTCTGTTTCCCTCAGTGACTCACTAAACCTTTATTTAGACAGTTGGTGAAAACACACATCACATATTTCATTTGAGGAAGAAAACAACTGCAGCTTGAAAACTGTGCTGTTATTCCTTTTGCATGAAGACCAGTATCTACAGTTAGCCATTTTACTACTACCCTTTTTATATGAAATCCTAAATGCATTTTAGAATTTCTAATTTTCCCATACAGACTCACAACATAGCACCCTCTGGTGCACATATTACAGTGAAAGATTAGAACTATTAAGGAGGATTGTGTTCTCTTTCTGGTAGACATTTCCCAGAGATGAATTTCAATATTTAGATATACAACAGAAACATAATGATTTAAATAGATCATCTTGCCCTTCAAGATAAGTAGGTAATTTTGTTTTGCAAAATTCTTGCAGGAAGTTTAATTCATTTATTTGAAGATTAAAGGAGTCTTTCTTCATATAGGATTGTTGTTTCTACACAGAAAATGTTGTTCCATGGCTATTATTCTGAGATAAACTCCAAGAATTGCATGTGATGTCAGGCATAATCCATCTGCTAACAGATCACATTTTTCCTCACTGCAATATTTGACTCCCCACCCCAACTCCGAATTCAAAGACCGAAAGAAGACTACCATAGATGATTCCCTTATTTTCAAAATGGTGGGAGGTTTGGGGGGTTTGTTTGTTTTTTCACGGTCAGCATACAGAGATTGTTCCACAGTTGTTCTTCTGCCTGATGGTAGGGCCAGCTCTGCTTATATTACAGCTTGCACATTGAGTTAATGATGCTCATGGTAATGGTAGTTGACTCTCACATAGCAGAAGTAACCCCCCCCCCCCCGGTAGCATGAGCTAAGGTCCCTTTTGACAAAGAACACAATGCGATGGGCTGGGATGGTACCTCACTATAGTAGCTCTTGAAGTTTATTTTTATACACCAGTGCATCAGATCCAAGAATTAGGCTGCATGATATGTGAATCACGTTTTATACAAGTAAATAATAATAATAATAATAATAATAATAATAATAATAATAATAATAATAATACATGAGAGGTATTACAATAAATAATTTGCCACAAAATGTAGTGACAACTATAAATTTAGATGTTCTTAAAAGAGGATGGAGGGGGTTATTGTCCAGGTATTATATTATATTATATTATATTATATTAATTATATTATATTATAAACTGTGATTACTTTTATGGATTGCACACCACTCTGAGATGCAACTCTTCTAATAAGAGGCACAAAAGTTTTGTAAAATAAATAAATATGGCTATATGGTACCTTCAGAGTTAGAGGAAGCATGTCTCTGGGTACCAGCTGGTGGGAAGCAACATGGGAGAATGCTATTGCCCTCCTGTCCTGTTTCCTGGAGATATCTGGTTGGTCAAATAATAATAATAATAATAATAATAATAATAATAATAATAATAATAATAATTAATAAACAGATATTGATTGGATTGTGTCTGTCACCAAGAACATATACTAAATCATTTTGTACGGGACTTCTGAGGGACGGAAGGAGGGTGGCTCACGATTATCTGTAAAATATAATATAATATTCTCCGGACTTGCAGTCATAGTGCACAAATCTTCAGCTGAAAATTTGAAAAATCCCTTTACCAGAAACCATTAAAACAACAAATAATTTAACGAAAGAAAACCATTTTTCTTTCATATTGAAGTTATTTGTATCCAAGATCAATGCCATGGATGCCAAACTTTCATATAAGGCTGCTTCAGAGACAGATTTTTTTAAACTCGCACTGATGGAGCCAGTACCTCTAACAGAGCATGCTCTTTGGAATTCCTCTATATCACATCCCCACCTCTCATGCATTTCCCAAGATGCTTCAATGTCGTTCTGAAATGGTTCACATTTTTCAGAGCAGTCATACTCAAGGACAGCAATAAGATATAAAGCTAGGGTTGTAACTGGAGGTTACATTGATTGGAGGAGTTGGCAAGTACCAAAATAATCAATACTCAGGCAATTAATGGGTCTCTAAGCCTTCCATGTGTTTGGATATACTATATTTGATGCTGGTTGGTTGGGTTCCTCGTTGATACAATTTTTCAAGACTGTGTTCATGGAAGATGCATAGGTATGCCAAGATACTGCCTTTTCTTTTCTAGAAATGATCTAAAAAACTGTAGCCATAAAGGCTAGGAAGGATCTGCCAGATTATAAAATGCCTACTCAAAGTCTTAATATGGTAATTTTCAATACAGCTTTAACTTTTAGAAGTTAAATAAATTAAATAATTAGCATGTCTAATTCAAAATTCATAGAGCACAGTTGCACAGGATTTTCCTGTTTCCTGTTATACCATCTTTTCACTACTAATTTTGTGTTCACTTGTTTAACTGAACATTATTTGTTTACTTGTTTAATTTCTATCTCACCTTTTAGCAACCTGTGATCCCAGGGTAGGTTACACCAATGCAACAAAAATCCATTAATGTAACATGAAATAAAATTGAGCATTTGGCCACTACTCCAGAAATATAAAACTGGCCTCACCATCAGTCTCCCCCACCCCTAGCTACCAAAAGCCCAGACAAAAAGGCAAGACTTTAGCTGACACAAAATCTACATAGTGTTGGTGCCAGCTGTGCCTCGGTGAAGAGGACATTCCACAAATATAGTCTGCCACCAAGAAGATGTTCTTCCAGACTACTGAACAATGGACTTTGCTGGGCACAGGAATAACAGGGACCACCGTGGTAGATCTTAAAGTTGAAATTATGGCCTTCCATACATGTTGGGTCAGTGGTTGTGTGTGTGAGATGTATTGTGTGATGTGCTGAGATAGTTCTGTGGTTGTTATGAAGCCCAGAGCTGGCCCAGTCAATACGACTCTGATGTGGATGTTGAAATCTCTTTTTACCACTGTCGAGGTTTTTTCCAGCACTACTCTTGAGGCCACCTCTGTCAGTTCAGGGAGGGAGACATCTGGGAAGTGGGATGGATTATAACCAGCCAAATCTCCGCTGTGTCTCTCTGACCCAACATCAGAAACAAGCTCTTCAATCTGCCTGCCCATGAACTGGACTGGTCTCCCTGTAAAAGATATATAAAAAAATATTATTGGATGATAGTGACTCCCTCACCCACAGCCTAGCTTATGTTTTTGCTGCACCAATTATTAGCAATGTTTCCCCACCCCACCTTGTTTTTATATATTTGTTGTTCGGTGAATTTAATGTAACCCTACAATGACAAGTGGGGCTCTCCATATTTTGCATAGGGCACAATGAATAGGAATCCTCCACACCTTCAGAGGACTGGAAATGAGTCATGGACAGCTCTATGTTTGACCTAGTGCCCAAGTTTCAGGGACCAAACCTAGTGTCTGCTGGTTTCATGTGCTCCAAAAATCACCTTCCATTTTTGGCCAATGGGACCGTTTCAGAACCCCATGAATTCTTCTATAAGCATATTAGAGAAAGGATATTGAGTGGTACACAACTAAGGTTTAGTCAGAGAATAGACCTATTGAGATTAATGCACCTATCTTTGTCATGTTCCTTAATTTCAACGGGTCTACTATGAGTTAAATTTCAACTGAATATATCTGAAGAAGCATGCATGCACACAAAAGCTCATACCAAGAACAAACTTAGTTGGTCTCTAAGGTGCTACTGGAAGAATTTTTTTGTTTTGTTTTGACTATGGCAGACCAACACGGCTACCTACCTGTAACTGGAACTATGGAAGGCACCACATTGAGCCGCTTCAACTGAATGATGTTACAGATGTTACAGATGTCATAATTAATGACATGTTGCAGACAACTTAATTAACACTGCTTCCAGTAGTAATGATGATAGCAATACTTGCTGAACTTTAAAAGTTATAAATTACACTCTTTTAAATAAATCGATGGCTTATCTTATACCTTCTTCTAGTTGCTATGAGCAGGATTTGCCTTATAAGCCCCATCAATATAAGCCCTGTGCAAGGTGTTCTGCTTCTGCAGTGGGTTCCCCTCTCCTCTTCCTTGCCCCTCCCCAAATTGGCTTAGCATGTATGTGGGAGAACCCCCAGAATGGCACATTGGAGAGGGGAGGATCATTTTGTCTGGCAAGCAGCGACATTTGTACTGACAAGATGTTTATCTACCCTACACTCTTTTTTCCTTAGCAAGGATTCAGATTTTTTACACCCCGGCCCTGCCTTTGGTAGACAGCTGTCAGTTGCCATTATAAATGATAATAATCTGGAGAGCTTCTCTCTCACACACAGTTCTATTCAGTTTACTTTTCTGCACCATACATTTTCAAAATCTTAATATATCATGTCAGAAAAATTAGCCTTATTTCACATTGTCTAGCAAACAGTGAGTGGTGCTGCAAAGCAGCATTGGAAGCAAAGAGACACGATTACCAGAAGCTCAGCTGGGCAGAAGCAGTGGAAGGGAGGGGGGAAGAGAATATGATCCTTTTTCGCCGTACAAAAGTGGCAGACTGGCTGTTCTGTAGCAAGTAAAGAGACTTTGTCACTCACTGAAACCTGTCACCTTATGCTGTGATATTGCAGGGGTCTGCCTGACAGGTCCGACCTAATGAGAAGAATAAGAATGTGGATACTGCAGACAGGGAGGCACAGAGAAGCAGCTTTTGTTTCCTTTGGGGAAATCCTTTCATGGAAAGAGTGTCCACACTTTCATACAGCTGTTGTACAGGACAGATATTTGAGAGATTAGAGCCGGGAAATGCCAGAAGTATTGGGAGCTTGCACAGTCTACTGATGGAGAAATGTAGGCTTCAGACAGAGGGCTGGAAACACCAGCAAGAAGGAATATAACGTCCAAGAGAACAAAGCCTGTCCTCTGTATCCTAGGTCTCGTAACTGCTTAGGCACATTTAGTTCTTTCAAATCTAAGTATAACTTTGAGCAAAACTGGATGATTCACTAAACATGCATGCAACACTGGGGTAGCTAAGAAAAAGTTGGCATTCACTCTGTCCACTCACCAGGGGCCACATGCGCATGGTGGATGTGACCACCCCACAACTCTCATGTACACCTTTTGCACACACACACGACACACATTCCCCCTCCTCTGCTGATTTGTGCAGATCAGCTGAGAAGGAGGCTCATCATGCATGCACCACAGCTAACTGGCTTGCAACTAACTTTATACTTTCTTTTCTTGCCTTCACTTCCTGTCTGTAGGCTACAGTGACACACAAGTTCCAACACATTCCTAAATATAGGTGAAAAGACACCCATGCCTCTGTTTGTTTGTTTGTTTGTTGCTTATGGGCATATTTCATTGGTCATTAGGCAGACTTCCTGATGCATTACACTGTACATGGTCAGTGTACAATCATCACTGGTCAGAGCCAGATCTAGAAGTATATATTCCAGATTCAGGGCTTGGTCCACAATTCAGTAATCGAATATTAATCAGAGCTTATGCTTGCCCATGTAAGTATTGTGTTCACTCCCAATTGCAAAGCAATCTCTGGTACAAAGCTCCCAGGAAGGCTGGTCCACTCAAATCCATTTTGAAGGAGACAGTTTAATCCATGTAGATGGTAACGTTACAAATAAAGCAATAGAAAAGCAAAGTAATGTAAGGAACCAAAAAGACAAAAAAAAAAAAAATTAACCCAGAGGAACTTCAAATGAGGGTTAACTGAATGATATACAATAACATATTATCATTTTAGAATGTGCATATAGGATTAAAATCATTTTTAGTATAAAATCTTTGCACAGTGAGTTAAAGGTTTTAAAGATAAATCTACCATATTGTACCTAAAAATACCCAAGGTTAATTAATGAATTCTAAAAGGGCTTGTCTCAGCTATCTCAACATTTACTGCACTCATACCAGTGAAATGCAGTTTGTTGATGACAGGAAAGGAGTTGCTTAAAATTTATACAAAGGGTCAAAAGAGATCACAATACTGCAAATAATTAGATGAGTCAAAGTGACAAGGGACAAAATCCTGTAAGTATTTAACATGGTTCGTCACGTACGATGCTTTAAATGTCATTTTTCATTCAAACCAGAAGAAACAACTGCATTTAATGTAAATATCAAGAAGGATAATCTCTGCAGGTATAATAAACCCAAGTCCACTATGGCTTCCTTTTTTGAATCCTGTTGCCCCACTTTAGATGGGAGATGGAGGGGCAAGCAATCCAGTCTTCCTGTTCTAGCAGGCATACTGTGGTGAATTCATCCCAAACAGCAGCAAATGGTTCAATGCAATGTCACCCCCTCTCGCAGCACAAGAAAGTAGGTCCCATGATAATCAGCAACATGGATTCTTAGGGTCTAAATTCCACAACAAAGGGAGCAGGTATAACCTCATTGTGGCTCTGATTTCTGAGGCGCAGTTTTGGACCTCTCCAATTACAGTTTATGAAAGGGAATAGGAGAGATTTATACACATGCACTCAGGCACAAATACAAATGTGTATCTTTTTGACTGCAAGGTTATTTGTTGGGGGTGGTGTGTGCCCCCCCCATTTTTTGCAGTGACATAACTGTGAAGAGAAAAGCAGTTTACTTTCCCTGGTTTATATTAGACTTACCGTATTCTCAGCAGACAACCCAAAGTATTCAGTCTGCTATAGGGGCTGCATAAAATACATGTGCACACTTATCAGATACAGACGTTAGGTTGAAGGGAGAACTGGGGTTATATCTCCCAAAGCAGCTTTCAGTTGGGGTTGTTCTAAGACTGCACAAACATAGACTTTGCTTTGCTTTTTTCTCTGTGGATTCTTAAAAAGTTTTTTGTCAGTGTGGTCCCCAAGTCTACAATGACAGTTTTAGTTCTGCAACCCATGAGGTGCTGGACCTATTTGCGATTTTGTTTTTTTTAAAGCTGCAGTAATAAATTTAGCACAACTATCCTGCAGTGTAATATTGTTTTGTTGAACACACAGTAACAGATGTGAAGGAGGCCCTTGTGTGACACCGTTTGATAGTTTGCTTTCCTAAGGAACAAAACATCTGCTATTAGGTATTTAATAGCGCAGAACTGCATTTTTTCACCTTTTAGACTGAATGATGTATGGAAGGGAAGTTGGCTTGACTATACTGATATGTCAACCTCCTTCCGCTGTGCTATTAGAGACTGTCAAGAAAAAAGTCTGGAGGCTTGTAATGTCACACATTGAGTAAGAGCTCTTCAGTGTTTTTCTGCTATCAATTCCCAGCATGTGAGCACCAAATCACTTTTCACCTGGGTATTAGGCAGTCTTTGCACTGTATGTTCTTGCCTGTGGTAGCAGATCGCCTCATGTTTTCTCCACCTCTGCTAGCGCTCCAAAGGGACTCTGAAACATGTGCTTTCCCTTAGCCAAAGTGCCATCAATATCAGATACATCTAACAAAAGATAAACTGATCCCAGGGGTTGTAACATGTTAAGGGTTCACCCACGTGAAGATCACACCAAGCAGAAGTTTGTTTGCTTATTTATTTAAATTTTCTTAATTTTGTAAAAGGCAAATGTACAAAATGTAAATAAGAAACACATGAAAGAAATCCCCAGAATTACAGAAAAGATCAGTAATAAGTCTGATTATTCTGTCTTGCAAATTTCACATTCTGCAGCATAGGGTTCCCAAGCCACTGGTTACTCATCTTCCAGGTCAGAAAGCTGCAGTTAAATTCAATTACCTGATTGGTGTTCCTATATGACAGACCTGGGGAAACTTTCTCAGTGTGAGGATGACATTCCCTTGCTACCAACCTTCCTGGTGCTGCTTGCCAAAAAACAAAGTGGTATAGTATATGGCATTGTAGTCAATGTTAGTCCTACTCAGAGGAAACCCGTTGAAATTAGTTAGCATGAGTAATTTAGGTTCATTTATTTCATTTGTTCAACTCTGAGCAGATCTGAGTTGGATACAACCCATGATGCTTATGTATGCCAATTAGTTTGAGCACATTCACATTTTACATTGTCAAGTGTACACCTAAACATTTAAGGCAGGTGTGAATAACCCATGACCTGCAACACCCACCACCCCAACCACTGGCCATATTTTCTGAGCTTGGCAGAAGCTGGAGCACATCAAGACCTGGATGGCCACCCCAATTTAACGGATGATGAGGCCTGTAGATGATGGCAGAAAAAAATACACTTGTTTATGTTCTCACACAAAAAGCCAAGAATAAGCCCCAAACACATGCATCTCCCCACCTCAGAAGGAGGCTGAGGAATCCACAACATAGATCAATACTACATCACCAACCAAGTGCATCACATAATCCCATACATTCTAGAAGATGAGACCAAACAATGGGTACACTTGGAGAGAGACATAATCGAAAACACTCACACCACAGTATGCCCTTTCCTCCAAAACAAACTAAGGAAAATCCCCACAACACTAAACAGGTTCACACAGACCATGCATGCTTCAAGCATGGAAGGAAGAAGTAGGCAAACTGTCCCCAACCCCATTCCCACTAATCCTGCTGGCTCACCACCCACTATTCCACCACACAGCACAAAATCGCCAGATAAAAACCTGGCAAGCCCAAGGCCTATATCTCCTAGCAGACTAATACAAAAACAACAAACCCATATTGACACAAAAAAATACAAAACAAGCTAGGGGACACCCAAATACCCTGGCTACCACACCACCAACTGCATGGCTTCTTAGAACAATCCAGTAGTAAAATCAACAGCCTCTAGGTCCTTGACCACCTTCAAAAACCTTCTCCTAAAGACAATGGGACAATGCAAGGGGATGGTATCCACAATATACAAAACAAAGTAGGAAATTCTTTCCAGTAGCACCTTAGAGACCAACTGAGTTTGTTCTTGGTATGAGCTTTCGTGTGCATGCACACAAAAGCTCATACCAAGAACAAACTCAGTTGGTCTCTAAGGTGCTACTGGAAAGAATTTCCTACTTTGTTTCGACTATGGCAGACCAACACGGCTACCCACCTGTAACCACAATATACAAAACACTGCTCCAAAGCCCCACAAACCCCCTTGATGCAATAAAAAAAACAATGGGTGGGTGGCATAGGCTATGAAGTTAACCCCACCCAATGGACTTACATGTGGACTAAACCTCCCTTTAAATCCATATCAGCGAAAAGAAGAGAATTCCCTCTGAAACTTGCTATACTTGAATAAGTATATCAATAAAATAATTCTCTCTCTCTCTCTCTCTCTCTCTCTCTCACACACACACACACACACACAATTGCTTCGTTCCCCCTTCACCACACACAACAAGGCAGTGAGTGGCCCACCATGGTTCTGTGTTGAAGCACTTTTGTACTTTCACTTGGGATGAAAACCGCCCTGGTTTAGAGCACAAAACTGACCAATCTACTGAAGTGAGTGAAAAGCCATTGGAGCGTGCGGGGATTCTTCGCTGGAGCTTCCCGCGTGCAGGACAAGGTCAACTGCACACGGGATACCAGTTGCTGGGGGATCTGTGGCCAGCGTCTCACGTGCGTCCTTGCACGGGCACCGGCCAAGCCTGCGGACGGGACAGCCGGTAATTCCGGAGCTTAACTCACACCGCGCCGTGAAGAAGGTTGTCCGCCAGGCTGAATCTGAAGGGTGCATGAGTAGTTCGGATGAATCACTGCCTCGTAGATGTATCTGCAAGCACTTGCGACCTCCTAAATTGTTCCCTAAAGCAAAGTACTTAAATAAAAGGTGGCCAAAACTGCGGCCAAATAAAAGCGCTAATAAACAGTAAAAAAAATAAACCTAAATGAAATGAAGACAGACAACCATGGTTTCTTTTGATGGCTTTGGCTGACCCGCGTGGGCTTTTTCTTCTCTCTGTACCTTTTCACGCAACTTTCTCTCTGGGCTTGTCCGCTCTAAAATCTTCTAAGCTAGCTGACCCTTTACCGCCATATCTTCCGCGATCTATCCCTTTCTACCTCCTGCACGCTCTTCTAACCCAACCAACCCAATCAACCCCCGTTCTAACCTACCCGTTCCTTACTCCGTCTAAACACCCGACTATCTGCCCAACACGGGGAGCCGCAGCCTTTTATTGACAACGAACAGACAACGTCATGATCAATACTATTACCAATCAGAACACTGTTGCTGCCCTTGAAAAGGGCGGGAAGCAGATTAACTGACCATTAACAAGTTTAAACCTTTGGAGCCAAAAAGTCTAAGTGGAGCGATCTCAGTGGCAAGACGCCTACTGGATCCTGCTTTCACTTTTGCTTTAACTCGGAAGTATACGTTAAAAAGTGCACATAATTGACATTTAAACAGGTACAAATAATTGCAGGTGCAAGCGCACCCACGGAGTGTATTCCCACAGGAGCGAAGTAACTCTGTGTGTGGATCAGAGCCCTGCAGCAGATCACTGGATTACGTCATGTGCCGAACTCTAGGAATGTTTCTGAAACAGCTGATATAAGGGAGCTCATATATGCTAGGAGAATGCTGAAATGAAACTTATTTTAATAGATCATACTCTCTCCAGCTAACTGCCTTCTGTAATTTCTTTATTAATCAAATGACATCATTATCCATATATATATATATATATATATATATATATATATATATATATATATATATATTCATAGCAATGGACATACAGAGATATGCACCAGCAAGGGACAGAAATAAAGTTTTGATTTGAGTCATTCTCCCAGCACCTAACAAAATGCTTGACTCCCCACAAACACCTTTTTATTATACATTCTAGTGGCTTAAGAGTTAAAGAAAGAAAAAGAGCCTTTCAAGCTTGGATCACTATGAGACTCAGTCTAACCATCATACCTAGAATACCAGTAGAAAATTAATAAGGTGGTTTTGGAGCAGATACATGACCCGCAGTGCAGTACGGAGGGCAAGAGTTCAAATATAAATAAATATGTATGGCTGTGCTTCTCCTTATCAGATACAAGTGCTGTCTCGTAAGCAGTTTAGATGTAACAAAGTGGCATCTACAGTGCTTGCAAGACAGCAATCTTATTTGGAAAGATGTACCATAAACAACCATGCTGATTAAGGCTGGGATTTTTTTTTAAGTCTAAATGGATATAGAATTGAATCGCTTTTCCATGGGATTTCATTCTTTTTTTAAAAAAAAACACAAACTCTGGCCCCCTTGCCTGTTGCTAACCAAACGACAATATAGGTATTAGACACATCATTTAAAAAACAACAACACTATCTTTAGATCTTGAGGGTAATAGGTAAAACTTGATGAGCTTTCATTGGCTGTGTTAGTAATAATAAACTTGTTCTGTATAGTTTTCACCATGGCTCAGATTTCAGTTAGTCTGTGCCCCTGTGCCAGTTTAACATTGTAAATATGCTTTACCTTTTTCATATGATCTCATGTTCAAGTGCTTATCTAGAGATTTTAGTAAGTGCTGATGATTCTCACTTAATCCATTCATTAATAATCCTCACCATCCTTCCAGTTACACATTCTCACCTAATCCATTAATAAATAATCTACGCCGTCCTTCCAGTTGCAAAAGCTCAATATCACTTCAGTCTGCCCTGGCAATGAGTTCCTAAACAGACCAGCCCAGTTATCCATGCCCTGGTTAACTTCAAGGTTGGATTACTACAGCACTCTGTGTGTGGTACAGCCTTTGACTACAACTTTAAAACTGAATATCCGCCTGATGAAGTTAAACAAGAGATCAACAGAGCCAGACTGATACCCAGAGAGAACTTGCTGCAAGACAGACCCAAAAAAGAAAATAACAGAACACCACTAGTAATCATATACAGCTCCCAAGTTAAAACAGTACAACGCATCATCAGAGATCTACATCCACTCCTAGACAATGACAGTTCTCTTTCTCAAGCTCTGGGAGGAAGACCTTTCATCGCCTACAGACAGCCACCCAATCTTAAACAACTCCTCACCCACAATAATGCAACAACAGGACTTAACATGGACACTGGTACCAGAGCCTGCAATAAACCCAGATGCCAACTTTGCTGCCACATACACCCGGACAACACCATTACTGGCCCCAACAACATCAAACATACCATCTCAGGACTATTTAATTGCTCATCTTCTAACATTGTGTATGCCATCAAATGCCAACAGTGCCCTTCAGCTCTCTATATTGGACAAACAGGCCAAACCCTATGCCAAAGGATAAATGGACATAAATCTGATATCAGGAATCTCAGGACAGAGTAACCAGTAGGAGAACACTTCAGTCTCCCAGGACATTCTATGGCTTCTCTGTCTTGTGATTCCTGATGTCAGATTTATGTCCATTTATCCTTTGGCCTAGGGTTTGGCCTAATTGTCCAATATAGAGAGCTGAAAGGCACTGCTGGCATTTGATGGCATACACAATGTTAGAAGATGAGCAATTAAATAGGCCTGAAGTTCTGGTGACTTCTGTTTCAGTGTATCTGAAGAAGTGTGCATGCACACGAAAGCTTATACCAAGAACAAACTTAGTTGGTCTCTAAGGTGCTACTGGACAATTAAAAAAAAAATTATACATTTCGACTGCATCAGACCAACACGGCTACCTACCTGAATCTTTCCAGGGAAGTTTGCCTTGCACCTGCACTGTTATTTTTTGTACCCAGTATAAATGTTTTTTATTCTCTTAGGCTTTTTAGATATTTTTAAACCTGAGGAAAGCCCTGAGGACCATATAGGAAAAACCTATTCTTCACTTTAAAAGACTTCGCCGTGATGCCAAGAACAATATCCCCTAGACTTGAAGCATCTGTTTTTGAAATGAACCAAATCACCCCTAACTCCAAATCCCCCCTCCTTTCTCAAAGAATCATTATTAGTTCAGGAACTTAACAATGTAAAGTTCTTTATATGCATCTAATTGCCTGTCACTGCTCCTTGCTCTAAACCCACAGCACGGCCACCAATACCACTTTCATGAGGTCTAGGAGAAAGGGCCCTGCCCGATATCTGGAAGCAACAGAGAGTGGGCTTTTCAAATCAGCATTTTTCTTTCAAAAGATCCCTTTGCCTGCAAATGCAATCAACATTTATTTTTATTATATGCAGTTGTTACATGACTCTTATTATTAGTTCAGTCCTGACGTCAGCAATAAACAATAATAGGATTGTGAACTATTGCTCTTCCTAATAAAATTATGTTTCTTCTCTATATTATAAATCTAATAGCCGTTACATCGGCACCCATAAAGATATATCACTGGTTTACCTTTTTAATATAAATAGGGCATTACATGTCTCAACAGTAAATATTCAGATTTATTTTTATACATTAAACATGACTGTGATTAGATCATGAGTGACTGGTAAGTAAACATGAAAAGTAAAATTAATAGCCAATTTGCCAATCTTCCCCCACCCCTCATTTACCTTATTCCGCTTACAGCGCAGACCCTTTTTTTGGCCTGGAATAATTCTCCCACGATTCCGTAGGCATTTTAGCAGCAAGCCTGGAAGGCAAAGACTTAAAAGTGGGAGGTCTGCCCAAATAACCAATATTCATTTCCAGCTTGAGTCCAGTAAGATAAGGTAAATACATACATCCTTCTCTTATAAGCAGACAAATGAGAACCTCAAACCTGAGGTCTCCTCAGATGAGGAGTAAAAGGAGTATGAACCACCAGCAGATCTCCACAATGCCAGTGAGCCTAAGGAACCATTGGACACCTAGGACAGGAGGTGTCCCCAAATTTGGAATCCCCTGTACAGTTCTGGTCACTCGTCTCTAAAAGGATATTCTTGAATTGGAAAAGGTTCAGAAAAAGACAACCAAAATGATCGAGGGGATGGAGCAACTCCCCTATAAGGAAAGATTGCAGGGTCTGGGAGATCTTAGTTTAGAGAAAAGGCAAGTAAGAGGTGACATGACAGAAGTTTATAAAATTACACATAACATGGAGAAAGTGGATACAAAAAGTTCTCTCTCTCTCTCTCTCTCTCTCTCTCTCTCTCTCTCTCTCTCATATAACACTAGAACTCATGAAGACCCAGTGAAGCTGAATGTTCATATATTGTTGAGGGTGGCAACATGAGGATGGGCCTTTCCTGCTGTGGCTCCTCGTTTATGGGATGCTTTCCCTAGGGAGGTTTGGCTGGACTCTTATACATCTTTAGGTACCAGGCACCTACCCTTACCAAACTCACAACAGTATCTTCCTAACACTCTGTATGCATAAGAAACAAATGGCACAAACACAGAAGGGTCTCCTTCCTATGGACATAAGAACAGAAGGCCTATCTGGCCCAACATCTTGTTTCCCACTGTGGTCATGTCAGCGAGCCAGGAGTTGGATTCCTCTTCATCAGGTCAGACTCTGAAGCTGAAGGGCATGCACAGCCACCCCCAAAAGGGGCTCCTATTAGATGAACCTGTGGGGTCAGTGCCCCCAGCCCACTCCAGTCCAAGGATGTGATACTGTCATTCTCTTACTCCAAGAACTCATAGAGGAGTTGCTTCAGTCCCCTCATCATTTTAGTCGCCTTTTTCTGCATATTTTCCAGCTGCACAACATCCATTTTGAGATGAGATGAAGAGAAACATGTACAGTATTCCAATGTGGTTGCATCATAAATTTGTGTAGAGGAATTATTATATGGGCAGTTTTATTTCCAGTCGCTTTCCTAATGATATCAAGCATGGAATTCACCTTTTTGACAGCAGCTGCACATTGTGTCCGTGTTATCACTGATTCCTTTGCTGGTCCCCTACTACCAGTTTAGATCCCCGTTAGTGTGCAATGCCCTCTATGCATCAGGTATGAATGGCGAACTCACACAAAAGGAATATTATTGGTGGCTGCTCACAAGCTTTGGGCCACTGGAGGGCTACAAAGGCTGAGCATGAATATCTTTTTGTGGAGGGGGTGTAAAAAGGTTTATTTGGCTGGTGATAGTTTTATTTCAGCAGTCACTGCAGTATTTTAATCTGTATACATCTTCTATATCTTTCATGTGCTCAAATGCAAAACACAGCGACTCTCTGAGCTCGTGGTACAAATAGAATACAAAGAAAGCTGCTTGCAAGAACTTGATTCTTCTGCAGATTTATTAACATGACATAATTAACATGAGTTAATTAACATGAGATAAGCTTTGCAAACTTATTAGCACTTACAAACAGAGCAGAACTGATGAATACTTCAGTCTACTTTTTAGCTTTAAAATATGCATTGTCTTAATTATTTTGCTTTTAACATACCTTTAGGAAAGCGACCTAAGTGAACTCAAATATTAGAGTATCTTATTTCATTTCACTGGTTGACTTTCAGAACACATTCCCACTATTGGTAAAAGCCTTTTAGATAAAGGGGAAAATAGCCCCCTGGCCAATTCATTGCATTACATTTTCATACACCCAAGTCTTCAAGTTGTGAAAAAGGTATTCAGCTGTGTGTTTTGTAATAGCTGGAAACTGCTCTGCTGGTGCACTTTTTCATTGCAACGTACATGAGTCAGATGAGCTGAGATATGAAGACAATTTTTGATGCTGAGCTGAAGTGGAAATGTAGCGCAGATGAACAGGCTCCCAGAAAAGACCAGAAGAAAACTCCAGGCATCTTTTCAAGGTTTCTTTTACTGGTTTGTCTGACAAAGCAACAGGTGCAGAGCAGAATAAAGCTTCCCTATCTGCACACCCTCAGAATGCAGTCTGGGGTGTTTTATACCTTTTACAAACTGCAAAGCCCAGCCCTGCCATCACACTCATTGCTATCCTTACTAAGAGCTTCAATAAACAAACAAAACAAACAAACAAATGACCTAAAGAAGAACCTAATTTCAGTTTGAGAGCCAGTGTAAACAATACATTTGCTCCACATCTCTCCTCTTTAAGTGCAGGCTATTTGGGAGAGACACAAAACCCTAGCATGGAGGTGGGGGGCTTTAAACCTTTGCCCCCCGCTGTGGTACCTATTCAGATTCAGGGCTCATGTCAGCAATCTGCATGTGGGGGCAGGGGAGCTCCTACTGAGGCGATTGGGACTATTTCTTTTCCTATACAAATTCTCAGTACAAAGCCCCCAGTCTGAACTGGGATCATAGTGGAGGCAAAGGGCAAAAGCCCCCTACCCACATGCTTGTGTACTGATCCTGATTATTCTCTTTTTCTCTCCCCCCCCCTGCCCCACCTTTCTGGCAATCTGAGTTTGAAAAAGGGTACACTTAAGGGAACAGCTACTGAGTGCATCTACAGCCTAGTTCAGGCCGCAGCAAACCAAATGCCTGTGATAGGCAGCATTCTTTAATGAATGCATTGGAATGAAAAGGCTAGTTTTATTTTTTAATTTTGTTTCCAACACCAGTTACTTTCTGTAATCTGACAGAAGTCATTTAATATCCTCCAACATTTTTACATCCAGAACATGGCCATGTTCCCAGAGAGTCCTGTGACCCACGTGAAATCATAAAACCTCAAAATGTACATTTGGGGGCAAAATGTGTGGGATCGTGACCTCACACAATACCATGTGTTCGTGATCCCATGTGTCTTGCCTGCAAATGCATGTTTTGAGCCTCCGTGGTCGTACATTTTTGGGTGCCGTGCTGAGAGAACAGCTCCCAAAACCGGGATGCTCCAATTTTATCATGGCAGTTGATGGGTACGTCATTTCACCTTCATGCCCAAGTTTCACATTTCATTATGAACCCTCACAAATGGCCAAACTGGGTGAATGGTTTGATCATAGAATCATAGAGAATCATAGAGTTGTAGAGTTGGAAGGGACCCTGAGGATCTATCTAGTCCAACCCCCTGCAATACAGGAATATGTGGCTGTCCCATACGGGGATTGAACCTGCAACCTTGGAATTATCAGCACCATGCTCTAACCAACTGAGCTATCTAGGGAATCCTACCCCATGGGAAACAAACAGGACCTTGCCACATATGGCATATGGGTGTGGGTGTGTAGTAAAATGTGTGGCAGAATGGGAGGTAAAACAATAGCCTTATATACTGGAAGGAGAGAAAACACATGTTTCACATAGAGAGAAATGCTTAATCTCCTGCCTCTTAATAAGGCGTCCAGGAAGGCACAGCCCCCCTTCTTTGCCAACTCTGTAGTTTCTCCCTACAGAGAGACCTCTTCAGAATTCTCTCTTTCAGGACAGATGAGAAAAGGCAGGCACAACTGATCTCAAGCCCCCTCCCCATCTCTGACGAGAGAGGCCTTGCGCTGAGTGCAAGAGACAACCCTCTCCCCCTCAGCTGCTCTCCTTGTAGAACAGAAAACTCTCATAGCCCCTGAGGGGAAGGCCAGAGCTGCCCCTTGGCTCCTAAATGGTTGCTTTCATCAGAAACCTTTTGGAATAAATGTGTCCGGGAGCACCCTGGGGCAATATTAGACATGAACGCTGCTATGATCTATTTAAGCATGTGTGAGATCTGTATAAATAAGCCCCTCAAATCCCCCTCCCCTTTCTTCTCTCTTTCTGTCTATGAACCCTGACTAATGTCTTGAATGAAATCTTTAAATGTTTGATTTCAAAGTAGAGGGTGAAGATTTTCTTCTTCTTCTTCTTCCCTATCTGTAAAAAAGGGGGGGAGGGAGGAAGAGGTCATGTGGAGAATGTTGATTTTAGAAGGGGGGGAGGCAAACCCATTGCGCCTATTTTCATGGAGTGGGGGGGGGGGAATCCACAGAATGAGTCTTCAGCCTTGGCACCTGCTCCAGAACCTTCTTGATGAAGCAAAGGTTGTCTTCATTAAGAGCATTAATATTCATGCAGCATGGTAATTTTGACACAGAAAAGGTCTCTGTAACCTTTTCTTGTGTGAGAATTTTTTACTTCTCAAGGAAATTACAGTCCAGCAATGACTTAATTAATGCTGGGTTTCTTCAGCGGGTTTTGAAAAGCTGTCAGTTTAGGCTTGCCGTAGCTGTCAACCGAGGTGAAGTCTCCGGCTAGATAGATTGAAGGGAGGGAGGGAAAATATCCAAGTTCTAACATGGATCCATGTTGGGGCGGGGGGAGAGAAGGGGGGAAGTCGCCTACCTCTCCGGCGTTAGCTTTAATTAGCAACCTGCTTGCCTTAATATGAGGTCATTTAATATTGGTCTGTAGTACATAGTCTGAATTAAATAACCAATTTTTCAGCCACTTTATCATTTCTATTGTTTTCATTCAAGCATCTGTTTCTCCTAATTTGTTTCGGTGGATAACATCCCTTCTATCTTGCTGGGAGAAGCCGTCTGATTTAAATGAGAGATTCACTTAAGGGGGAAAAATAGCAACGAGGGTGGAGCAATATTTTGTCTTAAAACTGTCCATCAAAAGGACCAAAGAAGAGTGTCGGCAAATGATGTTTATAAATCAAAGCTCACTCTCTTTCCCTCTACACATTTTGACTACAGAATACAGTATGCTAGGCATTGATTAAGCTACCAAGATGTCTGTGTAGATTATTTGAACGGCAGAAAATTACTAAGAATATTCTTTTTTTAAGTGCTGTTTTGGGAGATTTGATGGAAACTACTCTAGTGCTACCCTGCCCCTTTCCACTTTTGTCTCCATTCTCCAGACAAGTGTGAACGGGTGTCTGCAGTTAACCAGAGCTTTGGAATACATTACACGCTGCACCATTTCTGACTTATCCCTGCTGCACAAGGTCCGTTTTGCTGCACGGTTGTGGAGCAAAGTGAAACTACAGCCTTGCCATTTCAAATACCTTCCAGGCTTTGCTTGGAAGTTGAATGCCTTGATGCGGCTAGGCATAGCTAAAGTAGGTGCCCGGCAAAGGCAGTTCTGCTAATAATCTCACCACAGGAACCACCCTCAATTTTTTAAAAAAATATATGACATGACATAAACCAGCTCGTTACAATAGTAAGAGTGAAAACAAAGCAAGGTTTAGAGGAATTCATGATGTTAAGACCCAACGTGGTCCACAAAGCAGTGCAGGGGCTGGTTTGAGTAACTGAGTTCTTCCTAGTCTTGGACTTGCAGGGTAGCTTTGAACAAGTCAAATCCTTGAGCAAATCCTTTGCTTTCAGCCTATGAAATCGCTTTGTGCCATTGGCATCCTAACTGGTAACCAAGCCCATCCACCACCATCACCACACCTGTACTGAATGCAGAGGAAGGTAATATTATTATTATTGTGGGACTCACAGACTTCACATTGCGATATTGGACCCAAAGAACAGGCATTCAAGCAGAAACACACCCACACACATTTTTATATAGTTTCTTGTCTGTGAAATTAATAATAATAATAATAATTAATAAATAAATAAATAAATAATTTACCCAACACTACTGTAGGCAACTTAACAATTAAAACTACACATACAGTGCTACAAGTACTAATGTTTAATATATATTAATTAAACACCGTGAAAGAAACACCTAAAGCAAGACCCCACTTGGAGCAAAAGTAAAAAACAAAACAAAATCCCCATCTCAAAATAACAATCCCAATGGGCAATATTAAACTACTGGTTGGCATGGGGGGAGGGAGGAGATATATTAACCCTAGGACACTTAAAAACCCGAAGAACAAACAGTGCTTCTCCTATGGGAGAACAGTGAATGGTCTCCCAGGATTTAATGTTTAATGACTACAAGACAGAGACTGTAAAGCAGTTGGCACAAAGAAAATGTTGTTATATGCACAATACAGCACAGATCCATTATGTGGTCTTATTGTATATTAGTAATCATATGCTGCTTTTGGGGGCACGCTGAAAAGGGTCATGTAGTCATACAGATTTTAAGCACAAATAATGGTCACTCCCCTGAATGTATACAATCAGAAGCTGCTATCCTGTCTACCATGGGCTAAGTACATGATGGGAAATCTGTGATATGATTTTCCATTGTTTTGTTTTGTTTTAAAAGTAATGGTTGCCTTACATTGGAGGTTCCGTTGAAATGAAGTGAAAGGGGAGTGGGTTTAAATATGTCCTTGTGTCATCCCCTTCTGAAAATATTTGACCAATTTGTAAATTGCTTTGAGGTTTTTCTTTTACAATCAAGCGGTCTATACGTTTTATGAAATAAATAAACAGCACAAAACATATAGGTACTAGTGTGTTTTTCTGTATAGGCCAAATAGTAGCTGTGAGTCTGTTTTGCAGAGAAAGTGGGGGAAGGTAGGATATTATACCCCTTCCCCAGTGCCACAGTCCTGATATTCTCTCCCTCCTACTAATGCAACTCACAAAAAAGTGGGACATCCGATTATGGATCTTCCATAGCTACATGCATTTCTGTCCTTCGATCCATCTGAAATCAGCAGAACTGAACAGCCTTGGTAGAAAATGCAATGACACTTTGAAATTTCAGAGAAAAACTGAATGTACTGTATATCAGAGCATTGTATGAATTGTTAGTACACATCTGGTAAAATGTCTATGGGTTTGTATACATACACATAAACACACACACACACACACACACAGAGAGACAGGAGTTCTGAAAAATTGATAATTTATTCAAATTATAAAGCACATTTTCTCTCTTAGATTAATAAAGTACAGCTCTCACTGGAGTTGTCTATTACTTTATAACCTCCCAATGGACCACTGTAACGTGGGTGCACTCTTAGGACCCCCTGGAAACTTCACAAGGTGCAGAATGTGGCTGTTTTGTTATTAATAAGCGTAAGCATTGTTAAACCCTGCTTATGGAAGACAATCTTACTCAGCTACGAGTGATCACCAAATAAGAAGAAGAAGAATAGCTGACCCATTAAACTTATCCTCCACAGGCTGCACTGACTCCCACGTTCCACAAGTACAGTAAGATGGCTAACCAGCTCTAAGCCAAAGCAAATGGGTGCTAAATCACACAGAGCTCTTTTGATTGATTCCAGCTGAACCCAGAAGCAGAAGACTTAATTTCACCCTTTCTAACTGTTTCTATATTCAACAAGCTGGTAGCAAGGCAAATGGTACACTGGCTCTGGTTTTCAAATTTCAATATGCAGTAAAGACATATTGATAGTTTATGCTGATTTCTAGAAGGTGGGCCTTTGCCGCTTTAAATTTCAATTTAGGAAGTGTTTTCGCAGTTGAACAGAAATGCATATTAAAAATAAGTTTAAACACAGGGAGATTTTGTAAATGCAAATTGTATGAAAAATTGCAGCACTACAAGTGAACAGAATTTTTTTTTGCAGCAGGAGGGCCATAGTTTCAGTAACAGAGCAGCTGTTTTGCATGCAAAACATCTCAGGTTCAAGTCCTGACATCTCCTGGTAGGACTAGAAATGCCACCCATCTGAAATCCTGGCGAACCACTGCCAGTCAGTGCGGACAGTATAGAGCTAAAAGGACCAATGGTCCGACTTGATGTAAGGCAGCTTCCTATGTTCCTATCCGAAAAGGATATTATACACCTTCCCTTTTGCACCCTAGCTGAGTGCAAATTCTCAAGACTTATGCCAAATTCAATCTCCACACTATCATGCTTTTTTGAACATTCATATAGATCCATGAACCAAAATGATAATTCCCTGGAAATATATAATCAGTGCAGACACAGATTATTTACACTGCCATGAAGGATTTCCATAGTGCTCCTTATCAGTCCTTCCACTTTCTTGGAAGGAAGTCACATTAATTTTAAGGCTGACTCACAAGCAACCATGTACCTATGCAAATTCTTCTGAGTTCCACGGGGTTTACTCCTGAGGGTTCTTAGTTTGTCCTCACCTTAAGAATGAAAGTAAAATGGAGATGCTCAAAGGCCTTTTTTATTATTTTAACACCACATGCTGTGGAATTTGTTTTCCCCCTCATAATCCTGCACATACACATTGCAATCTGCTTGCTTTAAAGAATATCTCAGAGCGCCACAGACAAAACAGTGAGAGCTGTATTTTTAATGTCATTACATAACAAAATAAATATTTTATCTTTCCTGTGCATAATAGAGTAATTAGACAGCACAGCGTATTGGATTAGCACACATCAGTGATGCATATTAATCACAGAATGGAGACAGAGCACTACGAGATGCAGCAGAAGCTCGGTGAGTACCCATTTATACACAAACGGAAAAATAATAGTCTTTCTATTTCAGACGGCATGACATTTTATAGGTAAATGTTAATTTCGTTTTCACTTGGGAGGAGCCACTTAGCTTACCATAGACCACATGATCTGCATGTGCATGTCCCACATTTACTGACCAGCATCTCTAGTTAAGAGGATCTGAGTAGTAGCCTGGCTAGCAAAGACCTCTGTCTGCTTCCAGATGACAGTGTGAGCTGTCTTGGAAAAGTACTCAGAAATTACAACAGGTTCACAATGCAGCTGCCAGATTATTTGACCAGATAGGTAACAGGAACGTCCATTTGCAAACAGTTGCACTAGCTCACTATACAGTTTCTAGGCTCAAATTAAGGTGGTGGCATAGTGACATTAAATCTGAAAGCACTGAACCATCTAGGATATCTGCAGATCCACCTATCTATAGTTAACACTCCCCATCAAAGGCTCTGCCTTTGATCCCCTAAACCACTGTTTCTCAAACTTGGATCCCCAGCTGTTGTTGGACTACAACTCCCATCATCCCTGGCCACTGGTCCTGCTAGCTAGGGATGATGGGAGTTGTAGGCCAACAACAGCTGGGGACCCAAGTTTAAGAAGCACGGCAAACACTTGAGACACAGCGGTGGGCGTGTCTATCTTTAACAAGACATTTTCAGCCTTGGCCCCAAGGCTTTGGAATTACTTGCTGGGGAGAGTCCACTCTGCCCCCTCTTTGTAGGCTTTTCAATGCCTTATTATGCTAGTTTTATGCGGGGATTCTTTGCTGGAGCTTCCCGCGTGTAAGTTTAGGCCACCTACACACGGGATTCCAGTTGCTGGGGATCTGCGGCCAGCACCTCACATGCGTAAATGCACGGGCGCCGGCCGAGCCTGCGAACGGAGCGGCCGATAATTCTGGAGCATAAACTCGCACCGTACCGCTCTCCGCCAGGCTAAATCTGAAGGTGCGTGAGTGGTTCGGATGAAAATGCCTCGTGAAATTATCTACAAACACTTGCGACCTCCTGAGTTACTCTAAAGTTACGTACCCAAGCATAAAGGCTAAATAGACCCCGAAAATTTTAAATTAAGATGAAATAAAGACAGACAACGTTACTTCTTTGAATGTCTTTGGCTGACCCGCATAGGCTTTTACACTTCACTATTCCTAGCCCTATTCTAAGCTTTTCCTAAGCTAACAGACCCTGCACCGCCAAATCTTCCGCAATGCTAAGGCTAACTAAATCTGTACCGCCAAATCTTCCGCGATCTAAGCCTATGCTAAAACTAAAGCTATCTAAACCTTTACCGCCAAATCTTCCGCAAGCTAAGACCTAACTACATCTGCACGCGCTTCAAACCCGTCCAACCCATCCAACCCGCTCCCCAAAAACCCCGTTAACTAAACTGAACTAAACTGAAGATAAGCAACAAAAGACGCCTAAAGCGGGGAGCCGCAGCCTTTTATTAATAACCAAGTGCAACGTCATGATCGATATATTTACCAATAGAAACGCTGCTGCTGCCCCCAAAAAAGGCGGGAAGCAGAATAAACGACCATTGACAACTTCAAAACCTCTGGAACTAACATTTTAGGCGGAGGGATCTCAGTGGCAAGATGCCTACTGAGCCCTGCTTTTGCTTTCACTTTTACGTGGAAGAACACATAAAATAGTACATAAATAATCATTAAATTAAGCAAATAACCGCGGGTTCAAAGGAACCCACGAAGTGTATTCCCACAGTTTTATTTCGCCGAGGAGCGTCTCTGCAATTCAGCAAGCTCCTGGCTTTCCTGTGCTGCTGCAAAGTATTGGGTGAAAATGGTTTTATTGTCGGTTTATCTTTCCTTTTTATCAAGCAGTTCGTACATTTTATGCATTGTTTTTACCGTTAAGGGATCTATGCTGAAAACACACAATATAAATGCTTTCAATACATAATCAGAGTAGATGGACTGCTGATTTTATTGAGTAAAGGCAGCTTGTTGTGTGCCTTACGGATGCCGTGACAAACATCCTTGACTTATTACATTATACAGAACAAGTGGGACCAGCCACAAATGTTTTTGTGCTTTCTCTACACTGTAAGAAGGGTGCTGCTTTCCAGCACTCCATTCAGCCTGGATCAGGAACCTTGGACTTCTGTTCAGTCCCTTTGACGGTAGCAGGAGGCTTCAGGCTTGGGAATGAAATAAAATATATTTCGGTAGCTGTGCCTAAAAAGGGTTTGCAGGCAACATAATAGGTAAAGGTAAAGGTACCCCTGACCGTTAGGTCCAGTCGCGGACGACTCTGGGGTTGCAGCGCTCATCTCGCTTTACTGGCTGAGGGAGCCAGCGTACAGCTTCTGGGTCATGTGGCCAGGATGACTAAGCCGCTTCTGGCGAACCAGAGCAGCACACAGAAACGCCGTTTACCTTCCCACCGGAGCGGTATCTATTTATCTATTTGCACTTTGACGTGCTTTCGAACTGCTAGGTGGGCAGGAGCAGGGACCGAGCAACGGGAGCTCACCCCGTCATGGGGATTTGAACCGCCGACCTTCCGATCGGCATGCCCTAGGCTCTGTAGTTTAGACCACAGTGCCACCCGCATTCCCTGCAGGCAACATAGACCACCCTAATTCCTCCCACCACATTTATTATAACCTTTCTTCCGCTGCCCTCCATTTTCCATCCCCCCACCAGATGACACACACATATTCCATTTTTTAAACTTTTCTTAGCCATAGACTTGAGGGGTAGACACTTGCCCTCTTCAAGAGAGTTTACAAAGAGCATGTCAGGGCTCCAGTTGGGAAGAATGATGGGGGAGTGTTCGTGATTGGTTTCTTGGTTGTAAGGTGGCTTCTAAGTACATCCAGCCAAATAACGCTAGGAGCCCTCTTCAGACTTTTCCACTCAACATGGGAAGGTTGGAGATGGAGGGGATAGGCACAGCATGGGTGTCTCTCACATGCTCGTTTTCAGTGCCTGAAGATGGCTCAAGCCTTAACTGCTGATTCCTTTATACCTGCTTCTCCATCTCCTCCCAGGACAAGATGGTGGCCTCATCTGCCTTCAGACCCTGAATAAATAAAAAGTTCTGAATAAATAAAAATTGACAGGAATGGTGGATAGTTCTGCTCTTCGACCTTCTCTCTCTTTTTCAAGGTACATAGAAATGAATTAATTTACAGACAGTATGACTTTTTAAAAAACACTTGTGAAACTATAAGAGAATGTGAATTTTATAGGGGGTGGGGAATGAATAGGAAGGTTATCTGGATTAAATTGAGTATTGGGGGTATTCAGGATTTTGGAGAGTTGGAGGGACAAACAAACAAACAAACAAACAAATTGAACCAGGTAAATGACAAAGACAGAAATCTGAAAAACATTTCAGCGTTCCAAAATGCCTCCACCCTTTCAGCGTTCACAAGGCTATAGTGTAATGCCTTATTTATAGCATGTTTTCCAATGACTGATTTTCTCCTCACTATTTTAACACTCAGCTGTTGTTCCTCATTTCTCTCTTCATTTCTTTGCCTCTGTGATCTCTGATTCTGCCCACCCCCTACTCCAATTGCTGGTTTAGATGCTCAAATGAGACATCCAACCTTTTAAAGAAATCATTCATTTTGTTTAAAAGGTTGAATATGTCATGATAAGTTTGATGGGGCTGATATTAAAAACTAAATGTTCGTTTTGATTTTGTTGGGGGCCCTAGTATCTTAAAAAAAAACAAAAACACTTAGGCCAGGTCTGTAAAGAGAGGACAGGTGTAGAATGGCAATGGATTCAGTTGGACAGTACATGTAGCCTGTATGAAATCAGTGCCTGGCTCATTTCTGCATATATTATATGAGTGCTTTGAATGGGTTCAGGTCCAATGGTACTTGTGCCTGTAGTTACACAATGAACTGTTCAGGAATATCAACATTACAGATGGTCACCTATTCCATATTCTCTTTCGTGCACCCTTTTCTGACTGTATTAAAGAACCTATTGAAATAAAGATACCATATGGTACCACTCTCCCTGGTGTCAGCCCACAAAGACTTCTCCCTGACATGCTAACATTCAGCCTTCCAGCTACACTCTTGAAGTTCATTCTAGCAGGTACCTCAGTTAGGTCAGCTCTTTTGATTTGCTCTTCACCTCAGCACACCTCCACCTCCCATTCCTTCTGTCTCCAGCACGCAGAACTGTTGTTCTGAAACAGGCTCAGGTTTAAATTTCTGCAGAAGCACACTGGCCTCCCTTTGCTGGTATCATACAGGTATCTGCAGCTTTATACACATGCTTTAGGTGATCCATCCGAAGAGAGAGTTTCAGGGACGACAGGGAGGTCTGTTAAAGACACCCATGCTACTGAGGGACAACAAGAAGTAGACAGTTTAGGAACAATCAGACAGATTTTTCATCCCCATGGCATCGTAAATAAGCTGCTGGCTCCACCTGCGGCTGCTGCAATGACAACATAGTCTACACTTCAGTACACTTTAAAGCTGATCAATTAATTCTAAAGCACTTTTAATGAGATCACAGAATCTGTGGGATCATGCTTTAATGACACTAAAAGCTCTGTAAGAGTAGCGAAGAGCTTTCAAGGCATCATTCAGATATATCCTATTCCAGAGGGGAAGTAAGGGGGGGTTGAGAGAAATAAGGTAAATAATGAGGTCGAGATTATGTAGTATGTAACTATATGCTACAATGTGATGGGTGGGAGATTACAGTACCTTGTTCACCACACCCAAAGAATTAATTTCCTAAATCCTTTACAAATTGGAATCTGGTCTTGACATCATGGAAAAAAGCCATAGGTGCCCACTGGGACCTGTAAGGTGGAAGGAAGAGGTGCCAATAGTAGGTTGAGCCAGAGGCAATGATAGACAGAAATCTAATTCTATTTTCATCCCATCTTCCTTCCTGCTAAATTGCTAAACAACACTGAGACTAAGGAGGAAGAATTTGACAGGCAATGCCACTCTCTGGACTGATTATAAGTAGATAGGCATAAGGCAGGCAGTTGGGGGCTGGCTTACGTTGGTTGGGCAGTGCCCCATTTCTCCTGATGGACCAGCCTCAAATGGATCTAGCTTCATGAAGAACTGAAGGTCTCTTATTTCAGACATATAGGAGTTTCCTTCCTTTTAAACGGGAAAAACGAACAAACACCCAATGCCAAGTTAGGCTCAGTCTGGAAATAAAAATACCCCAATTCCATAGACAATAACTAAGTATGGGGTGTGTGGAAATTCTGTTGGCATGAAGGATGAGGTTTTAATAAAATCCTCTCTTTAAAAACGGCCTTTTTTTATTTGGCTTCCTTGAAAATTTAATTATACCAGTCATTGCTTTCACCTTGAGGGACACCAGTTGAAATGACCATCTGATGACAGCTTGGCGGCCTCTATGATAAGGAAATGAACCAGAAGCTTCTCCTTTGATCCTAGAGGAAAAGTGTCCACATCGCTAAACAACCCTCATAATTAACACCTTTCTCTGACACCTCATCAGAAACCAACAATCACTGAACCACTCAGAGGACATTGCTTGGAATGGTTAATCAGCCAAGCCTAATCAGAGAAGATGAGTTCCAGAATCTTTATTTCATCCCACCTCCCATTTTTTCATATATATTTTTTTAAAAAAACGTATTTTTGCAACACATCTTCCTTGCTTTTGCATCCACTTATTGTTATAAATGCTGGCTTCTGCTCCTATTTCCCATTGTTGCTCAACTGGCTTTGACTACACTGCAGAAGTGAAAACAGTCAAGAAGACAAAGAAGAAGCAGAGCAGTCAAAGGACAACAGAAAGACAGGAAGTGAAAAGGTGGTATTTAAAAATTAACTGCACGTCCTTTACAACAGCACTTTAGCCACAAGCCACTGTCCTGACTTTAGAGGTGCACATGCTTAGATGAATAGAACTGCAGCAGCAACCTCGTATTAAGCAATGAAGCGCAGGGAAGTGAAATGGCAGAACAAGTAATCGCAGTGAAGAAAGAGAGAGCTGTGGAAACTTCTGGGCAGACATGTTGAATGCATTTAATGTATTGTCTAGCAGGCTTTGCCCAAAAGCTACTACAGTAAACACACTTCCCCTACTTGACACAGAGGACACTAAGTTTTGGGGAACACCGGGAATTTTGAGGAAGTGCCATAGGTGCTAGTTGCAAACCGGCAGCTATAGGATGTAATACCAAATGGCTGGGGGAGGAGTCATAATACAAAACGGCTGTTGTGAGGGTGTGATGCAACACAAAATAGCTGCCACATCTAAAAGAGCAGCAAAAAAAGAGACAAGCATGCAGCATGGTGTTTGTATGCCATTGGAGGGGTGTTGAGGGGATATTTCCTGAGAACTTCCACAGGTGTCATAGCAGGTACTGGCAGGTGCACTGATGCCCATGGGCACTGGGTTGGCGACCCCATTTGTAAAACAATAGCCCATGTGCTGGGCTTCCTCACTTCCCTTTTGCATACATCACAATCACACACCTTTGCCTGCAGTGAGCACTGACTTCCCCCATACGGCTCAAATGGCCCATTTGTAATCAGGCTAACCCTCCTTCCTCTTAACCCACTTATGCCACAGGTGAAATCTACTGCCTCAAACCTTAAACTAGCTATCCTAGGTCACCGTGGAGCAAGAGCACCCCACCCTGCAACGTTTGCTGCAGGTTCCAGGAACTGAAAATATTGGGGGGGGGGAGGGGGCGGATACCTTTTCTGATGAGCTCTGAGGTAATTGGCTCTCTTAATCTCCACAAAGGAGCCACTAGGGGGAGCAAACTGGATCAGGATTGTAGTGCTGAGAGAGGAAGGGGCTCAGCAGCTTGGCCCCAAACAGCTGAGACTGATTCCTTCCCTACCATCACTCTCAGGTGTTAAGATTAGCTGAGGGGAATCCACTACCCTTAGAAGTCTGAGGTTGCAGTGGCCTGGGAGCTGTTACCTGCCTTGAGAGCTTTTTGTGAAGGGTGAGTACGAAATTAAGATTACCGTGTTGTTGTTGTTGCTGCTGCTGTTGCCATTTCTCAGCTGTTTTCCTTCTGCATCATTTTCTTGATGTAAATCTCACAGTCACAAACAAATGAAACTGCTATTTACCCCAGTAGGGAAAATGTTACAGGCCTTGCTTGGAAGGTGCCCAGGGCAGGTTTGTTTGTTTTGTTTTTAAAAAACAAAACTCTAGGAAATGTTGGACGTTTGTGGTGCTCACTGCATTGTTAAGCTTTTTGGTTTTCATTCTCTTCCAACCCTGGTTTGAAATTTCTTTCATAGGAATCGCTTTCATAGGCACAGTGCTAATGAATCCTAGTGCAACTTCCAGGGAAATATTTTGAGGGTTGCTGTGGCTACAATCCTAAATATGCTTACTAAGGGGCAGGGCCCCATTAAACCTAGTGGGGCTGCTCTCCAAGTAGAAACAGATAGGGCTGCAGTATGAGCAATGTGTGTGTGTGTGTGTGTGTGCTTATCTGCTCAGAAATTCTTCTCTACGTGTATGAATTGTCATTGTGCACAAACCTATCTCTGTCTCGCTCTTTCATATGCTGTTCCTCCCCACCCCCACCCAAACTAAAGAGTTCAGCCTGAGATACAATATTGGAGAATTGATGACACCTGGCAACTTGCTAGCTTGGCCAGGTTTGCCAAGTCTGACAAGCTGGAGTTTGTTAGCATTTAACCTTGCTTAACCTTTGACCTTTAGTTACTTTCTGCTGCCCCCAAAATGACTAATAAAAGACCCAGGGCCGCATCTCTAATCTTAGGGGCATTACAAGCTCTTTGGTTTCCCATTTACACATATGGCAGAGCTTCAAAGTGTCAGATGCAATACTCCATTGACATCTCAAGAAAGATTTAATGAAATTCATTTTTTGGCTCTTTGAATATGCTACATTTCAAGACAAGTCTTTAGTATTTATGCTATTATTTGGTTAAAAAGCACCAGTAGTAATTTTCTACCTTGTGCCATTAAGCATGTGGTTTTCTTTAGTCTAAAGATCTCACTTGGCCTCCCTGTTCATATATCTACCATGGTGTATTTAGAAACCATGCACATATATCAAAATATACTTTTTGTCCTGTTATGGCTGGATTTAAAATGTATTGAGTATAACACTTTCTTTTCTTTTCCTTTCCCTTTTTTCTGTTGAAAAGACACATTTTAAAACAGTTAATGTAGTGTTTGACCTTCCATTAAAAAAAATAAAAGATACCATTAAACCAGGTCCAGAAACACTAGCAAGTGAGTAAATGTTTAAACCACAAATCTCCCTGAACTCCTGTGGGAAGGAGGGTTCTACCAGTGCCAAAATGGCAAGATCATATATCAGAAATGAGTAATAATGTGCAAAAATACGTTGCAGTAAAGAACCCAAACTAAAAAGTAAAAAAGAGGGGAAAGATTTGGGAGAGGGAAATCATAACAGGGATTTCTGAGAGTATAAAGATGAACCAGTGGGCCAGGGCAGGATTTATTTAAGAATAATAATACTAATAATAATAATAATTCCAACAATAAAGCATGCACATAGCCCCGCACATCGTGAACGTGCCAGTACCACCTTTTCATTATTTCCTTATGTTGGTTTGAGGAATAGATCTATATGGGGAGTGATGTTGGGAAAGAAATGCTGAAATTAGCTATGCAAATGAGCCTTTGCTGAAAGTGCACGTATAAAGCCAGACTGTATATTCCACGCAGCAGACAGTTAAAAATTTGAACATAAGGTAGCATTTCCTTGATCATATCCCATAAAAAGAGCAATTTGCTAAACCCTTGTAGCACAGTATGGAAGGTGGTGTATTTTACTGATAATGTAAGAGATGACAGATAGTTCTATACTAGGAGGTTTCAATGGCGTCGAGTTGTGTAGCGTAATAAATTGTCAGGAGCAGAGACAGAGGAGAGTGCAGGCGCTGCTCCACCTCCAGTAGCCAAATAATTCAGCCCCGGCTCAGTAATTATGCTGTGTGAAAATATGGGATTAATTAGACCGGTACACTAACACACTGTAGTCTCATTAAAGGCTGAACAGCATTTTCATAGATGCTGCCACTTGAGCAGGGCTGCCGCTAATGTGAAAAGACAAAGTCGCCTCTTTTCACACTCCTTGCTTATTACCTTACTTAAGGCCACTTAAGCAAACTTCCGAAGGCAGCCTTGCAGAAAACCCTATGTCAGGGTTATTTCATTATTTTATGTCTGTAGAACGCGCAGGGAAGGGAAATTTGAAATAAATGGGGATCGGGAGTAGGGCACACCAAAGGGAAGTGTTATAGGCTTCAAAACAAATGCTTTCTTTAAACACACACACGCACACAAAGAAACCCCACCCAGCAACAACCCAACATATTTTGCTAGTGTGGACAGGGCTCCAAATATCAAATATCAAAAGTTGTTCCTCAAGTGCTTGATCTTAATTTGCAACTTCCTGATGCCACGTGTGAATTAATGCGTATTGGAGAAGGCCTGTGCCTTTGGCAACCAAGAAAGGGTGAGAAAAAGGGTACAACTGTGTACATCAGGAGTCCCCAAACTTAGCTGGCCTCGGGCTGGTTCCTCTGGCACCAATTGTGCGGTGGGCCGGAGGGTGGGGGAGCGTGCGCCTATATGTGCATGCATTCGCTTTTTCCGGGTCGGCAAGGCACCGGAAATAGCTTGTGCGCATGCGCAAGCATCATTTCCGGTGCACTTCTTGCGCGGTGCGGCACTGGAAATAGTGTGTGTGCGTGCACACGGGCCTCCACAGACCCAGAAGTGCACCGGAAATGATGCTTGTGCATGTGCACAAGCTATTTCCGGTGCCGCACCAACCTGGAGATGGGCAGCCGCACCAGTAAGAGCGGGCAGCGGCGGCGGGGGTCGGATAATTGGCTCACGTGGGCCATATCTGGCCCCCAGGCCTTAGTTTGGGGACCCCTGGTATATATTATGTGCCTTTTTCTAGTTCAAGAGCGTATTGCACCCTCTAAAGGTGGGATGCAACATTAGAAGGCAACCCAAACCCACATTTGCCTTGTAGCGCTAGTACAGAATGGGGTACACATCCAGGTACATTTGCCCTTCAAAAATTCCTCTTTCCAGGCCTATTGTTTCCCTGGTGAGGCTCAATGGCTGGAAGTAAGCCTGGCCAAGAGGGATGTAAGGGGTGAAGGGGGATGAATGACAAGAAGGAGGGTTAAGCATGAAACCCCCTCCGCCCAGCTTATTTTGCCAACGCAAGTTCGAGGAGCTATGTTTGCTCAGCTAATGTTTAGCTGCTCCCCAAAGGCCTGATTCACAAAACTTAGCTGGTGACATGATAGCCACTTAAAAATGCAATTACATAGAAGGTACTCTGCATTGGCAAACAGTTCATTTTAATAGCTTCCTGTGTAGTTCTGGCAATTTTCACCATGCCAGTACAATCCGCAAGAGAGAGAGGTGTTGAAATCATCAAAACAACGTGGGAAGCTGGTTCACATGAAGAGCTTGCCATATGGAGCTGTATCCAGACAGCTACATTTCCCCAAAAAATCAGGTTACACAACCAAACAGGGCCCACATTAGTACAGTCACATGGTGATGGAAACACACGAGGATTGGCTCCAACCCTGTGCCAATGGGATTCTGCTTATGCCATGGGACTTCCCTTTCCACTCCTTCCCGCTACAACCCCCCCCCCACTCTCCAAACCTGCTCTAGAGCAGATTTGGAGGGGCTGTCTCTAGAATGTAAAGAATCCTAATGAATTTTCTCACAGCACAGGAATTCTTACACATTTTTTAATCAAATTGGTAAATAGGGGCCAGTTAACATGTGATGTTTTGAATGATTTTGTTGAGCTGAACTAGCACCAATATGTGCTGGAGTAGGAGTAGTTGATGTGGTTCCCTCCAGGTGTTATTAGGCCACAAGTCCCATCAGCCCCAGCCAACATGGCCAGCAGCCGGGGTAATGGTGGTTGTAGGCCAACAACTTTTGGAAGGCTAGTCCTGCACCCTCATACTTGAGAAGTGGACTAAACTGGGATTTGGAAAGTTATGATATGGGCACATTTGTCTACTGTGAAATAAATTGTTCTTACTAATAATAAATGTTCCAATGAATCATTTTTTACTTCTGAGGTTAGGTGGGGGTACACATTTTAGTTGGTAGAGCAGGTGCTATGCATGTTTAAGGTCAATCTCGACCAACTAAAGGGCAGCGGGTTGCAATGGCTGAAGAGGGCATTGTCCTGGGACTAGGTATCAAATCAGAATAGATCACCGTAGGCAAGATTATCTGATTCTGTTTCAGATAAAGTCAATTTATGTCCACTTCATCTTAAGCTATCATGAATGAGAATTTCTTTTCTGTATCCCAAGCACTTTTGAGGGGGGAAAACCTATTCTGTTTTGCTGAGGTGTCTCCTCCCCCTAGTTTTGTTACCTACCAGCTCCTTAAGGTTGGACAGTCTGTAAGTACTAAATACATAAATAGACATGGATGTTAGTACAGGAAGTCCATCCTTTAAACTGTGTCGACCTCAGTAGGGCACCTTTTCTTGGACTCAAGAGAGCTATTAGAGCACATATATAAACTGGGATGCAGAAGAGAGGGAGGGAGAGAAAAGAGGAAAATACAATATGATGATAAGAAAATAATGGAAGCAGCTGTGCCAGAATACCATCAGACTTGAAAATGCCTTTGAAATAATATTCAAGACGGGGTGGGGGTGGCATAAGGGGGGGGAGCTGGCATTCAATAGACTGAATCTTGCTTTGTGACTTAACAAAAGTGGGCAACGTGAAGAAGAGGAGTGAAGTGGAAGGGAGAGAGAACTAAACTGAAGGGTGACATGAAACAAGTCAGCCTGCAGAAGGCTGTAAGGTTAGCATCATTAGCAAAGAGGAAAAATGATTAGCAGTAAAAAGCGAGGAGTTAAAAAGATTTAAAAGGAAGAGGAAGCAGGAAAGGGAAAGGGAGCAGGGAATGTATTATAAACTAATTCCATACAGATACATCTGAATTATCAGTGCTGTGTTAGCACACCAACATTTTTATGAATATTTATCTTTCTCGTACAATATGGGAGCAATTTAATTATTCTGCATCATCCTAAGGGCTGACTTACACAATACCTTATTTGTTCCCCAGGTAGTCCTGACCTTCCTTGGATATGCAGTTCAACGTAATGTGGGAGTCAGACAATCAGGGATATAGATGGCAACAAATCTGTCAGTTTCAATGGCTAGAAAACACGATGTGATCACCTGCTCTATATAATATGACTAGTTCTCTGAGTATCTGGGGGAAGAATGGGACTGTCCCTGTGGACAGAATCATGCAATGTATGAACAGGCCCCATGATTCTTAAAGGGGCTTCTTTGTTGTGGTATTAATATGTATCATTACAGGAAGTCCAGTCTAGTGGTGAACGCACAATTTAGGCCTCAGTTGCCTAATTCTACCAGCTGTTGACTTCCACAAAGTCTTACTCTGACAAGTTCTTTGGTTAAAAAGGGGCTGAAGGGATTGTCACCCACAGTTATTATGCACCGAAGTACATTTGTGCTCCAACCCTAACAGTGGTGTGGAAATAAACATTTTCACCTTAAAAGAATGGATAGTTAAGGTTATGAGTGGCCTTCCATGGCATATGTTGGTATTGGAGAACATATGTACTAACATAATTAGGCTGCAATTAAAGACCAGTATTTCTTAAAGCTTGTTTACAGTACATTTAGAATTAGGATGTGCATTTGAGACTGGATTGAAATTTAGGTTTGGGATCTGGGGATTCAGATTTAGTAGATATTAGTTGGATATGCCCCAAGCTTTCTTTCACTATGCCACTTTTAATGTGACGCACGGTAGATTTCCACAGAGAAGGTGAGTGAGGTGTGACTGGAATTTTGTTTAGAAGCTTAACCATGTTATGTATTGTAGCAAAACCAACAAGCCTTGTAGTTACTTAAAGATACAGGGTGGAATTCAACATCCTGCTATTGCAAATGTTCTGTCTGTGCAAGCATATCAGCTTGCCAGATGAAATGACCCTCCCCCCATGCTGTTCTGGGGGTCCTCCCGACCCTTGCAGATCCAGTTTTGGGGCTGCAGGGGTGCACAGGAGAAGGAGAGGGGGGAAGCTCCAATGTACAAGCAGAAGCCCTAGCACAGAGTTTCCACTGATATATTTTATGAGGCGAATCCCATCTTAACAATTGGATGGTTGTGTGAGTTTTTGTATACAATATGTACTTGAAGCAGGCAATGGAAATGTTGTGTCAGTATAAGCCCATGAGTTTAGTGGGGGTTGTTTTGCAAGACAAGATCGGTAAATGAATGTACGTTGAAATCAAATATATGGCTTTGGAAGTAGAAATACACTAACAGTCAAAGAAAAGTCAATGTCTGGCATTACCATTAGGTAGGGTGAAGCCACTGTCTCGGGTGAAGCCACTGTCTCGGACTTCAGATGCTGTGGGACAGGGGATCCTGGAGGCTCTTCCTCTAACCCCCAATTCAGCCATTCCTCTTAAACAAGAGTCCCAGATGGATATTCATAGGTAGGAGAGGATATATTAATTGCAATTTATCCCCCCAGGCACCCATGTTTGTGCACTGAACACACAAAGAGATCAGCTTACCACTGCATTTAAAGCACAGGGCTGAGCAGAGTTCAAAGTCCCATCCTTAGCAGAAAAGTGGAAAGCAAAGGAATAGACTATGAAGCCTTCTTTTAATAAGTCCTGCTGCGAAGCAAGCTGGCTTTCTTTGTTACTCCACTTAACAAAGAATCAGACAACAAATTGAAAAGTAAGTTTAAAACATGATTTGCTTATTCATAGTCATGCATTCATTCTCAGCAGTAAAATAAATGCAGGCAAAATATTTGCAGTAGAAACAGCCTCGGGCATGTGCCTGATCCTGGAGCAGTTGAATATACATCTGCTGATATTGCTGATGAAGGGGAGGGGGAGGAGGAACAGGAGATATTTCTTTGATTCTTCCCACCCAAGAGAAGAGAGGAAATGACATCACACAGAGCTTTCTCTACCAATTACATTTAAATGGTCAGCCTATCAGCAATGTGGCTCTGTGGTCTCAGCCCTTCACATGGTAACTCACAAGAATGTGCATTGTTAGATTTGACTGCAAATCTGTCAGACCTCCTCCTGTCTCATGACAGCAGTGTTAGGAAAAGATCCTCATCGAGCAAGCAGGCAGAGAGGCAGCTAGGCCAGGACAAGCATCACACAGGTTGCACTTAGTCTGGTTGATGCTCAAATTAATGTTTGAGTGGTGAGCAAGCAGCGGCTAGGCGGAGGAGGACAGAGCCAAGGGTGCAATGTGGCCTTCTAGCCTTGGTGTGATGGTGGACAATGTAGCACTGCCAGTACTGGAAATACAAGTCTGGTTGTCTTATGCACACAGAAAGGACTGTCTTGGAAAGGCTCAGTTTTAGAATGCAGCAGGCAGAGACACTTAATATTTTTCTGAGTAGAATTGAGAATTAGCTCAATATAGACCTACTTGGCATCTCCTTGGTTCCAAAAACTCCTATCAGAATTTTGCTTCCATTATGAATGGTAAAATAAAAGTAAAGCCATGAATATAAATGCTCCTGAAAGTCTAAAGGAACCATCTAAATTATTATACAGTCATTAGAGTTGTTAATATTAGAACAACTTTGCTCTCCAGACCTTCCGAGATTAACACGAAACATCATAATGGTTTTAAAACATCCTGTCAAATATCCATTTAAGAGTATCACTGACCTGACACATTTGACATTGTATATGGATTGTAAAAGAAGTTTCAGGCTGTAAAACATTGCACTGGTGTTTTTACATCAGTAATACCTTTGGATATCTCTGTGTCAAAACAGGCATGTTCTTCAGTGATAAGTGCTCAGAGACAATGGGAAGGGTGAAGAGTAAAATGGAGATTCAAGCTAGCTTGAAGATTGAATAATACTGATAAATGTTACACTTGTGCATATAGCTAGGAATGGGGGATAAATTTGGTTTGGTTCACATTTTAATTCGGATCCAGTTTCTCCAAAATATGTGAACCAAAATAAAACTATCCTTTGAAATTGCATGAATTTCATAATTCCATTCTCCCACTAAAAATGAGTACAAAACTGTTCATATTAAAGTCTGCATAAGCATGCAAATATTAGTGTTATGAACATTAGAGGAATTTCCCGGAAATTTGTTTAACCACATTACCAATCTGTGTATATTAGGAGAAGTTGTACTAAAACACACATTTTTGTGAGGATTTTTTTTTAATTACAGAGTGATACAGAAATGTGGCAAATTGAACTGGTAGACACTGAAATGAACAGATTCATTTTAAAGAGTAGATGATATGTCAGTGAATTTAACATTTATAAGCTTAGATTGATTTGGATTGATCTGTACTGAGCACGTGTGGGGAGCCTTTCTCCCTCCAGATGTTGCTGAGCTACAACTCCCACCAGTCCCAGCAAGCGTGGCCAATGGCTAGGGATGATGGGAGTTGTAGTTCAGCAACATCTGGAGGGAGAAAGACTCCCCACACCTTGGACTGAGTTTGGCACTTGATGAAAAAAATGGAGTACAGTAGTTACTTTACCATAAACTCAGTTTGGAGCTCAACTCACATTTACACTGCCATTGCTTGTGAGTAAATGCCATTGAATTCAAGGGGGGTTGCTTCTGAGAAGACCTGTGCCCTGTCAGGCAACTTGATGGGTATTCTAAAGATGGGTTCATTTTTGGGTTAAGGGTTTCTTTGCTGCACAGGGTAATCATGTAGAAAACACATGTGCATTCACATGTGAACATATAGAGTACCTGTTATGTCATGCACAAATCCATTCAATTCATTTTCTCAAAATACCACTTTGTTTTTATAAAATGAAGCCACACACAGGTTCCTTATAAATTAATGGGAAAAGCTTTCTGGATATCTTTCCTGTAAGCTTATGCCCTACAGCAAACATCTAATATGATGCTTTATTCCCATAGTTTGTTTTGTTTTGTTTTCAAGCCTCATGACACACTCCCAAATGAGCCTCGTTGTGAAATATATTGTGTGCAGTACGATTTTCAACCTAATTCACTCTGTTTTCTTCCAGTTGAGTTGTACAGGGTATAAATAATAAATTATTATTATTATTATTACAGGGGCACAAAACCCTCCCTCCTATGTTAAATCACCTCCTGTGACTGATCTGGAGGATGACAGCCATGGGGTGTAGGTAGAATGGGATCTTTGTTAGTCTAGGACACCAACTTCAGTCCTGCCCCCTTCCCTTTTGTATGTGTGTGTATGGATTACATTGTTGCATGGATACAACAAGGAAATATTTGTGATTAGTAAAACAACAACAACCCACGTGCAATTCCCCCTAGACCTTATGTTTTTCATAAATACCAGTTCTAAAATGTTTCTGTATTCTATAGCTGATATGCAAGCAATTTATAACATATTGCATCATATCACAGTGATTCTGTGTTAGCCAAATACTCCTAAATCCCAAATGCAAAAAACAACAACATAAATGCAGCATTTTAAGAATAGTGCCTGATCCATTTCCCAAGTATATATTTCGGTCCTTTAAAAATAAAAGAAAAAAAATACCTAGGATCTTGGGATTTTAAACCAATTTTTCTATTTATTTATTTACCTGTTTGGAAAAGAAGGTATCATCAAAGGGGATCCCCTCCCCTTTAGGTGAAAGTTTCCATGTTTCCATTTTTTTTCCTTTTAGAGACGTGTTTTTACTTAACAACATCGTAAGCTTCCATTTGCAGAAAAGAGCAGAAGTAGCACCCATTTTTGTGATATCACAAGCTGCAGACAACAGAGAGTTTGTGTGACAGAGTGGTGGGGAGGGTGAAAATTATTAGAGATATAGGATAGGTTTACTAAGGAAAAAAGCACCTTTTGTCAGTGGACGGAAGGCTTGATTGATCTCATTGCAGAGTGTCATATATCAGAATCCAATGAAGTCACACTAGCACAAAGCCAACTGGAAAACCTTATCAGGCCCATCATATTTCTAGTGGGACAATAACAAAGATCAGAATAAATACTGTATGTAGTGAATATGTCTGTCACAGTGGTGGAAACAGTTCAACTTCCACTTCAATGTGATCTCAAAATGAATATCAGAATGGGGGGGGGGGCAGGAGGATCTTTGTGCAGAAACACCAAGTGTTACTTCCTACTGAAATCTTGCCTGACCTCTCTAAATGGAGAAGCCTATTTCAATTGAATTGCAGCCTCCCAGTATGTCTCAGAAGTAAAAATGATTCCTGGAGAATCTACAGGTGTTTGCATTTCCCCTGGAAATGTCAGGCACTGCCACAGACCATAAATTTTACAGCCCAAGAGAGGAATTCTCTCAAGAGTTGCTTTCCAGCAGGCCGATGGATTTGAGGGCGGGGGGAGGGGGGAGCCTTACATGCCGCTTAAAATATCCCGGTGAATGGGGTAGCCAGGCAGCTGCGCTGGCCTTTTCAGCGATCTCCAGACAAGCCTGATAAATACGTACACCATTAAGGTGGCAGTGGGAGGGGGAAGAGTGATGAAGTAGGATGTGATGCCCAGATGTCCCTAACCAGGGAGAATCATCCTGGAGGTGGGCATCTGGATTTCATAGCTGCAGAAACACCAGCAGTTGGTGCCATATGCTGAAGAGAAAACACGAGTCTGCTCCACACCTCCAGTGACAGGAAAATGCAGCGCCAGATTGGAGCAGCCCAGCAGGGTTCTGGCAAAATTTCTTACACTTTCACAGCAGAGAGGACCTGGTGCATCCTACAAAGCAGAAAGGACAGCATCTTACAAAGACCTGATGCACATAATGCACAGTGCAAACACACCCTCTTCCTTATTGTTGCTCCTGTGTCCTTTTGAGGACACACATACATATGGATTGTTGTTTTGAAGAGCAGCACATTTTCCACTGTTTTGCCTCTGTAGCTACTGATTTCCATTGTATTTGCAAAGAACTCTGTGTACCAGATGTGTTTTACATCTGCAGGTGACATGCATCTGAATGCATTTAGTGAATTGCTTCCAAGTTTATGCATAATAGGGGAAGAGGAATTAAAGAGAAATGCATGGCACAGACGCTGTGTTCCTACAGGAACATGTTAAGAGATCTACAATCATGGCAGCAGGAGCATACCAGGGGTTCTTTGGAAAGCGACTGCTAAAATTGGTAATCAGCAAATATCAATAAATATTTCAAATAGTATTGTTATTAGTCTAAGGCAGAGGTGGCTAAACTGGCTCTCCAGAAGTTGCTGGATGATGACTCCCATCATCCCTGGCATGTGGCAGTGAGGGCTGGGGCTGGCTAGCATTGGAGCCAAGCAACCTCTGAAGGGTCACAGGTTCCACAACCCTGCTCTAAAAAGGCAACTCTGCACACCTATCTGGGTGTCGGGATGGGAGAAATGATTCAGTTGGCATCTAAAGGTGAACTTAAACTAGTTCATATTTGCTGGAACAATGTGTGTACCAGAATGCAGCCATCTTTCAAAATTCACACATCTAAATTTTGCAGTGATGAATTTCACTCTCTCTCTCTCTCTCTCTCTCTGTCTCTCACACACACACATACACACACTTACACGGGGTGGGGGCGGGCACTGTCACATAAAACAATAACCACATGTTATCTGTTCTGGTACCAATGTGCTGAGCACACAACCCTTTCCTAGTGTCAGTGGCAGACAATGCTGTGGGTTATTACAGGGCCAATCCTACTATTGGGCAGAGTGATGTAGCAGCCTCAAGTAGATGATATTGAGTGTCACGAGAGGGCAATGCTTTCATTTATTGTTCATTTGAGTGCTGGAGAGAGTAGAAGAAAGATACGCATAGAATTTTTTGCCTCAAGATACCAAAATAGCATGGTTGGCCTTTGGTACTATTCACTTTGACAGAGGGCATGGGTGGGGCTGCAGTTTGATGCTCTGTCTTAAGGAGCAAAATGTCTTGGGGAAATGCTCAGTGGAATGACACTCTCAGCTGGGGCCAGGATTTGACACCAGGACATAGGGGGAGCACCAGTGGTTGCTTCAGTAGGTTCCAGGAGCTAATGCTGCTGCTTTCAATGTGTCCAGCTTAGATAATGAGAGAAAGGCTAGTGCTCCACAAGGTTGCTTCGTAAGTACAGGTAGTGGAACACAGCCTTGTTCTCACCTTTGCTTGGCTCAGAGGATGCTCTGGGCCAAGGGCAGCCATGGAGGAAGAATGCACGTTCCTCTGTCCTCTTCATGTGCAGCAAGCTAGGCCTTGGAGAAAGTGTCCCTGTGAGGAGCAGCTATCTCTTTTTACCTAAGAGAGGTCTTCCTTATACCCTGTCAACCTTGAGTTTTTGCATAACTGTGTGGGCATGATAATGGGGCTTGCTGGGAATACTGTCATTTGGAGGGCTATAGGTTCTGCACACATGCCCTACAGTGTCATTGAAGGCTGCTGAATACAGACCTCTCATGCTGTAGTAGACAGTGTGGTGGGTCTGGCTGTTGTGTCGCTGCTGCTTACCAGCAGAGGGAAGAGTGAGACAGCAAGGAGGTTGGTACAGTACAAACAGCACAAACACATTGCCAACTTGATCTTCCCCCTCCCAGAGAACAGCAGTGACTCAGCTGTTGGGAGGTCAGGTAAGCATTGCTTCCCCCAACATGTCATCTCCAACTATGGTAGCACTGTTTCTTTAATGCTTGCCCTGGCCCCACTAGATTGGGAAAGGACTAATGTGGGAAAGAAGCAGTGATGTGTGGTGAAATTTTTGTAGGGAAACAGTTGCGGCCAGAGGCACTAGTTTGTGTGGACGATGAGGGAGGGAATGTTATGCGTGTGACGTTGCGATGTTCCGACACCACATGTGTGAGCATCGTACCTCCCTCCTTAAGCCAGTCAGAAGCTTCCCAGCTTTAGGAAGGAGTCACCAGGCTTTAATACTCTAATTTACCGTGAACATTTAGGGGACTAGCCTAGTCTCCCTAGTCCAGTGACCACACACCACTGGAAAAAATGATGTATGCTGTTTGTTCTGGCCACTTCACCATATTCGTTTAATGTAGTATAATGCAGCTTTGATAGTGTAGAATACAATGGAAGTGGATGATCTCCCTTCTATGTGCAAAACTAGAAAAACTGTAGCATAATGGGTGGAATGTGTTTAAACAGGACCATTGCATGTGTGTGTATGTATGTGTGTGTGTGTGTGTACACCCAATATGCATGTATGACCTCAGGTGGATTTACTTTCAAGTAAATATATATAGGATTGCACAGTTAAGTGTCTAGTTCACATGTGTAATTAGTCATATGTGATTAGTCTATGCTGCCCACTTAATCTATACATAACCAAGTATAGAGCTGCTTTCATTTATCCAAACTTCTGATTATCTGAATATGTTAGAAGTCCTCCAACTGTATATTATCAGCATAATCAATGAAACTTCCAGGTAGTTGTGAACAGGAAAGCAGTCTTTTTAGATATTTTCTCTAACTATTCTCATATTATGTAATGCTTGCTTTTACCATCTCTTCCCCTTGGAATGCTTCTTCTTCTTCCTCTTCTTCTTCTCATCATCACCATCATCACCATTTTGATTAAATTCATTTATTTCTATGACTGAGATCTGCAGCTGCAATTACAGAAAATAGCAGCAAAAAAGTACAAGAGGCAGAACCTCATTTTCTCTCTCCCCACTAAAATGTCAGCTCTCTCTGTCACCCACAGAACAACCCAACCACATGCTTGCACCCGGCATATGCACAGATTGTAAGGAGTAAAACTGTCTGAGTACACTAATTACAAACCATTGAAAATAGCAACACAAAGCAACAAGGAAATAGATGGCTTCCATTTCAGGGTAATAAGTGCCTAAGGTGGGTGTGCCCCAGCAATGTGGATGATTGTGAAGAGCCCCTTCTAGCAAACAGCCAAACAGCCGCCACCACCACTTGTAGCTTAGTCTGAGCCCCTCCTTTGCAAATTGTTCTCTCTCTCTATGCCCTTTCTTTCTCTCCAATTATAAAGCAGCACCAGGTTTTCTCATCAGCCATCTCCATGTCTTCAAATGGCTTTTCAGTGTCAGACCTATCAGGAAATTAACTCATCATGCAGTGACAGCTGCTAATTTTTTCCCCTTACATGTCAGATGGATCGCCTGCTGAAGCTAATAATGAATCACCAATCCCTGATTAGAAGGTGCTTCCGAAACGCATAACTGCCATCTGAGCTAACTTTTTTCCCTCATAAAATGATATCACCCTAGAGGAGCAGAGAAAAGAATTGTATTCTTCAACAAGATCGAACAGAAGTAGGCTGTTTAAAGTGAGCCATGTACCTATTTCAAATTATGGGCTAATATTGTACTGTAAAATAGGGTGTGTGTTTGAAAATTCCGCTTTTCCATTTTTATTTCACCCAATGAATGACCTTTTTCCGCTACATAATTTGTTCACTTGATCTTAACTCTGCCTTAGAGTTCAGGACAAGCTTTTATTCTCTGCGTTTCTTTGTAACAGTTTTGCTCAGGAAAAATACAAGGCAGAAAGTCCTGACCAAAAAAAGTTGTTTCTGTTGGGGCTTACTTGCTACTGCCGAGTCTTCTCATCTTGCCAGTAGCTCAATCCCCTACTCCTTGGTCCCCTGTGCTTTTTCTAAAAGGGGAGATTGTTCCAATGCAAACTTGGGCAAGCCTTGGGCAAGAATGTTCATTGGGAAGAAGCACTATCCCAACACAACTGTGCCTACAATCATAACAAATACATCTCTTGAAGGATTTTGCCATCAACATTGTGGTTGCAAAGATAGCATTTATAAATGACAACAATGCCCGCAGCACTGTTCACAACCCACTCTTGGCACATCCACTATTTGACTCCAGTTCATCTAACTTCCATGGTGAACCCCATCTGGTTGGGAGACAGAACAGCATTTAGCTTTGGGCTTTTTTGGTTTCACTTTAGCTAAAAAGAATTTTCAGGTGTTTCTTTTAAGAATTTGCTTTCAGGGTACTTTTCTTCCAAAATGTGGCAGGAGACAGTATGCCAGAAGGTATGCGTTTCATTGGGGAAGACTGCAGCTATTTGACAGAGAGCTTTCCTTTTCCCCTCTCTCCTACTTAAGTTTCTACAAAGAGAAGATCAATTGGCTCATATCAACCAAGGAGCCTTGCCTTCTCAGCTGGAACTTGCTGCAGTGAAGGAAAATACACTGCACTTGCAGTTACCCTCTTCACAACTACCCCCCTTGTTCTGATGCTACGACACGCCATTTGAAACTGTTCAGAGCAGCTCATATTAAAGCTTATGCCAAAGGAGTTGGGTATGTGTGTGGCTGGGGTGGAGTTGGCAGCGAGGCCAAATAGATGGTGGCTAGTAAGCCAAGCCTACATTTTTGTACCTCTGGCAAAAATGGTCCATGAAATCATTTCATTGTTTAGGATTCCAAGAACTTCTTACTGGCCTTAAGACAATAGCACAAGGATGGTAAACAAAGTGCCTTCCAAAAGCCATCAGACTACAACTGCCATCAGCCCAATCCTGCATGGTTGACAGGCACTAGGACCTAGTTTAGTGCCTGAGGCTGTATATGTTCATACCTTGCTAGGCATGCTGAGAATTGTAAACAATGTGGAGTCTGACTTGGTCAGGCCCAATTTTGGCAGTGGGAAGTCATCTCTGTTGTAGGATCTGACTGATGGAATTTGAGCTTCAGCCAACTTTTTCCTGCTCAGTCCTCCATCTCTACCAGCTACCTTGGGGACTCTGGATTGGAGAATGCACCTGCCATGTATAAATTAAGATATCACCTTGGGAGTCACATCCCTGGATGTTGCACTTCCTCCTACTCTGGAGGAATTGAAAACATGGGAAGCAAACAAGGCAGAAAATTCAATAGCATGTGAAACTATGGAAGAGTTTCTGCTAACAAAGAAATTTGTTTTAAGAGTTTATGAACGAGCAGAAGCCCAATTCCTGACATGCACCTGTATGTTTACTCTAGTAATGTACTGAAGAGCAGGCAGTAGTCTGAGCTGGGTGGTAACAGACAGGATCTGCTCCTAGGCAAAGGGACAAGTCTTATTAATCTAGGATTCCAGAGAATCCACTCTCAGTACTCCCAAGCCGGAGAACACTTCCTGCACACACACCCCACCTTTATGCAAAGGTCTGCTCTTTTCATTGTGCATACAATGTGATTGCTGGTTTGACACTGCAGGCTACACTGGTTTTATGAAGGATTAAATGCCACCTGAGACATATTTATCCTAAATAAATCACAAATGGTAAACTGCAGCATGTCAATGTCAACACCCTGTACTGCAGCGGAAAGGTTAGCCATACAGGACTGAGCATAGCTAAGAATTAGCATCCAAGCCACAAGACCAGAGGGCTCCAGTTAACAGGCAAAATGATCAAGAAGAAATCTTTTCAATGAAAAACATTCCTTTGAGCATCTGTGAGAATCTTGCAGAAGGCCATCATTTTGTAAAGGTCACCTTTATCCTGATAACAAACGGAAGTTGATCCTGTCACAGTTTGCTGAAGACAGTATTTAAGAAGAAGTGAGCAGCCTGTCACATTTAAGAAGGATGAGCAAGTCAAACTCGGCTAATTATGAATCTCAGTGTCTTTTTTATGCTCTCTCTTTCTCTTTCTCCCTCCCTCTCCCCCCCCCCCCACTCTTTTTGGCTGATCTGACATATCTAACCTGGAAAATAAAAACAACAGCAAAGCATCTGCTATCCTGCATAGAAGCACGTATTCTATGCACCACCCTGGGATATAGATGTTAAGCAGTTAATTCTAGAATAGACTACTGTGCCCTGTCTTTTCTATATTTGGTGGTCTGAAGTTCAGTCTGAAGTTGAACATGAATTCTGCTTTATTGATACCCTTTGCACCAAAACAAGCAAGACAAGTACACCTAATAGTTGCAGCTCCTTCATTCCTTCATCCCTCCCAGCCAGCCACGCAAACACTGGGACACTGAGAAAAATATGTAGAGATCCAACACCTGGTTATAGTGACCACCCCAACTCAACTAAGTTCTGGTGAGTACACTGGGTGTGAAATGATAGCCTATTATTTTTTTAAAAAATGACAATACTCCTTTTAGTGCCATCGTTTTATTGAAAAAAGAACAAAAAACAACCCAACCCCATCCATATCATAGTTTAGATTTCTTAGACAAAACAAAAGCATTTGGATCTTTTCAACAGGAGCTTGCATTGAAAACTCAGAACTTATCCACAACTAGATAATCAACATTCTGATCCATAAATAAATGCCAGATCAACTCTTTCCCACTTGTTAAGGTCAATGGCAGAATTTTATATAGAAGAAACGTTATCTAAAGTTTCCAAAAGTCATTCACAAAATGAACTGCAGAATTGTAGATATGTGAAGCTCTATTAGTTTAAAAAAAACACTGAATAAAGATTTCAAATGAAGTCATTACTGTATATAAAAGTTAAGGCCTTTCTGAATCAACCGGTTCTTTTGTGAATACTTTAACAGAGGTTTTAGTTAAGTTTTGATCTTGGAGGATTGACTGAAGTCAAATGGGGGGGGGAGCTGTTTAAAAAGCCTAATATATTCAAAGAAAGGTGAGTTAAACACATGTCATGAGATTATTTCATTGGAAACACTGTATTTTGAGTAGGAATAACTGGGTTATTTGGAATGCCTGAGCAATTTGTGAATGTGAAATGATTGCATATGTAGAATCCAACTTCAATTTACAAATTGTCAGTGTGTGGCTCAACTAGGTAATATGGGTGCGTGTATATTAGTTTGCTCTCCATATGCAAATACATACAAGTCAAGTTTAATATAATTAATCACAAGAAAGACATAAGTCTACTATGTCATAATGCAATGAACTGGCAAACAAAATAAACCAAACTAATGAAGAGAATTAAATTGATACCTTTGGTGTTTTAATTTTATTTTGTAAACCTACCAATATTTGTACTGAAATTACAACATTAGTTATGCAAAAATGGACAATTCCCTTTCTGTTTAGCATTCCCAGCTGCTCTTGCTAACTTCGCACAAATGTGTTGAGTACCTGGATGGACAAAGACCATTAAATAATGCTTTACAAATTAAACATAAAATATCATGTCACTAAATGTTCAATGTTGTCTTTTATCAAACCCATAAAGACAGAGTTTTTTCATGCTTCTTGTAGTTCATTGTTATCTCTTTGGCCCTGGATAATAGCTGTTTGTGAGCAATCTTCTGTAAAAATTACCATACTAGCTAGGTGTTCAGCATTTCCATCACATACATTGTTGGAATTTATAACAGTGCCAGTTTGCACAATCTCTTGCTGCTCATCTGTCTTTATCACATGTGAGTATACTCCAGAATCATCCTCAATCTCCTGTTGTAATCTTGTTACAATGTAATGGGTTGGACCATCAGAGAAATTGGTGTTAGAATCTTGAACCATGGCTTGAGCAATTTCCTCTGTGACAATGATTTGTGAAATTTCTCCATCAGACTCAACCAGGTCCATGTGTTCACTTCGGACACTTAGGGCATGACTGCCAGCTTCTTGCATTATTATCTGAGAACCTTCTCTAGCCACCATATGCACAGTTCCTTCCTCATTCACAATAACCTGAGTGACACCTTCTTTTATCAGTTGATCAGCTGCAGCTGTATCACACACAGCAAACTGGAGCACTCCTTCAACCATCTTCTTGAAGGTGACCTGAGCTCTCTCCTGAGATGCAATTATGGTAGATGGGTGCACAACCTGCGTTACTACTTCCATGGGTTCTCGCTCTTCCTCGGTCTCTTGAGCTTCATGGAACATTTGTGTTTCCTGTGCCGTAGTGTCATTACAAACAATGTCTGCTTCTGGATTTGACATTTGTAATGCTTCTTTGTGACAAAATTGTGCCCTGTCAATGAGTTCTGCTTTGTTCTCTGCTTTACCAAGCTCTGTTACAGCACAAAGCAAGGCGTCTAGTGCTGAGGCAGACTCAGGTGGGTGTACTCTAGTTACATCAGGTGGTTCTAAAATTTCTTGTTGCATTATCTGTTGAACCATGGTATTACCAGGGGATGGTGCTGTTCCTATGGAAACAGCATCTTCAATATCATTTGCTCCTAGAGAACCTTCAACAACCACAACTTGTGTCTTCCCATCCGACAGTTGTTCAGTGAGTATTTGCCCTGGAATCATAGTGCTCACATGAGAGCCATTTTGACTTGTGGTTATAACTTGTCCATCTTCCGTAATATGGACAACCCGTGCCACTTGGCCAGCCATTGCCAAAGTCTGAAGCGTAGCTGCTGCGGTTTCCTCCACTGAGGCATCAATTGCAAAATCGCTGTCATATCCTTGAATAATAATCACCTGCTGAACTTGTTCAGTGGATTGCAAGTGTCTTCTGCCATCATGAAGTGACTTATCTTTAATTGGAGAAATTTCATCCAGGGCTGCAGTGGTGAAAGGGCTGGTGGTTTCGACAAATGTAGCTCCCTGACCCTTCAGCCGGCATTCGTATGACTTAGAAACTATGCCTAAAAAGAAAAGAAAAGAAAAAAGGTTGGTTTAAAGATGAAAATTGGGAAAATCTAAACTGGGGATCTAAATTGCAAATTAAACCAAGAATTTAAGTACAGGTCCAAATAAATACTATATCATTATTTCCAAAGTGAATATCCAGAAACACAAGATGAAGCAATACAAAGAGCCCTGTTGAGTCCACTGTGTTCAGAAACCTGCTTTCATCAGTGACCGTTCTGAGATCTATAAAGGAGATTTCTAAAGGCTGTATCTACATTAAGGGGTCTGGACCAGACTCATCAGAGTGTGAGTCTTGAGACCTATCATGGACAGCATTTTATCACCATAATAAAAGATAAAGATTTTTTAAAGAACAGCAGGCAGCCATATTTCTATATTTTGCTTTTTTTAACCGATTACATTCTGGCAAATGAAACTTAAATCTTAGGCACTGAAACAGCACTGAATTTAATAATAAAAAACACCCAGTCATTATTAGAAAACTATCTTTTTATTCAAGTTGCTCGGGAATTTGAAATCTTTCCAACTGTAGTAATACATACCATAGCCACAGTGGCTTCAAAAAGGAACGACGTTATTAATGACATTGATTTCAGTAAGTTTCAGTTATCTGTTGTGTTTATTTCTAAAAGGAAATACATTGGCCCAGCTGTCACAATTTCAAGCCAATGGCCCATGGTTTATCAACCCCAGAATAAAGCATATACCTATGTTGTTGGGATGAAATAAGGGGAGAACCATGTATGCTGTCTTGAGCTCCTTGAATTAAAGGTAGTATAATAAATGAAATTCCCCCTTGTTGCTCCTCTACCCACCTCCTCTCATGTGCCCAGTGTTGGCACTTCTAATACAGTGGTACCTTGGGTTGTGAACACGATCCGTTCCGGGGTGCTGTTCGCACCCCAAAAAGTCCGCAACCCGAGCGGCAATATTGCGCATGCACAGAATGGTTATGTGCATGCGCGCGCAGCGAAACCCGGAAGTAAACACTTCTGGGTTTGCCGCGTTCGTAATGTGAAAAAACACAACCCGCAACTATCGTAACCCGAGGTATGACTGTACGGCTTATTAAACAATGGGTTCACATGACACTTGAGCAAGGAAATGTGTAGTTTCGTCACTATTACAAGCCATGTTGTGAATGATGAAACCAGAGTTTCCTGGCTTGGATGTCATGAGAAACTGTGGTTTAACAAGCCAGGATATAAACCTCAAAGCCAAGCACAAAGCCCCGGGAGCAGGGAGGAGGAAAGGGGAACTGTGAGGAAAGAGCTCTTTATCAGAATGAGATAATGGCACCTGTACTGCTTTTAGCTTGAAAGAAAATCTATATCCTAGTTTTGTATACAAATTGGAAAACACCATTTTACCAGTGCAATGCTAAGCATTCTACCCAAACTAAAACATTTGGAGTGTGAAGCAGGGAGGGGTGTGGCCCACGGAGTGTTAGATAGAGAGGCCTGGAAGGGCAGATTTGGCCTCCGGACCTGAGGTTCCCAATACTTTCCCCAGTGCTGAATGTATTGGATTTGTGACCATTATGCTCATTTGCCTTCAGTAGCAGTGAAGCTCTGCTGGATGAAATATTAATTGCCTCTTGTCTATTTTTTGGGAATCCTGCAGCGTGTTTAAGTTTTTACTCTGCAAACTATACATTGAGGTTCTGCTCTTGATCAATATTGAGTAGAATTCCATGACACAAAAGCCAGACAGAGACCCACAAAGGACTCAATTTGGCCCCTGAGCCAAAGGTTCCCCATCCCTGTTCTAGGACATGGTATTTTAAATGTAATGCAGTTGTAGTTCAAGTTGCTAAATATTTCCATGGCTGCTGCTAAAGCTGAAAGAGTCAAGATCACAATGAAAACTGTGTTCTGTACCGTACCATCTTAAATTTAGATTTCAAGTCAGGAGAAAGCTTTCCCTTTTTCTTAATGAACAATTTAAATGGTTGAAAAGTCCCCCCCCCAAAATGATACAACATGATTGATCCTGCACTCACTGATGAATTAAATTTTGGCAAGGAAGGACTGCACAGAATGGGGGCTATGTCTTTTTATAACTGTTTGTCTCTATGGGCATGAGCATACTCAAGGCACCCAACTTGGAGAAAGTCAGCACAAAGGGACAATTAATAAAAATAAAAAAATCAGAACTCATCTGTGTTTCATAATAGAATCAGCGTAATTAATTCTCTCAGGAGTCTGGCTTTGTTGACATGATGTAAGATGAGCCTTGCAATGATATGGTCTCAAATCCAAACACCACCACAAATCCTATTTTTATGTAGCCATCAGTCAAAATAATTCTTCAGATCAAAATCTTACAATGGACACACACAATATGAGATTGTGATATTTAGGAAGTAAAAAGGGAAGAAGATAAAGAAAGACATCCCTTCCTTTGCTTCTGAGGTAAATGCTGCATCTGTGAATTTATGCATCTCCAGTCTTTACTCGGCAATTGAATGGGAAGTCCCGTGGGGGTTGAGTTATCCTGTAAATTCCTTGCAGCACTGATAATTATGCCATTCTGACTGCTTGCTTAATCTATTTGAATCCGGAGGTGAGTTAAGCCACTTCCTGACCATTAAAGTAAACTACATGGGTAAATACTGCTGTCACTAAAGGGGTGTGATGAAGCTTAACTACACCAACATCTTAACCTCGGCTCAGTGCAACCCCAGCTATTCCATCACAGTTCATAAATGCGATTGCAGGTCCATCTTTTGATTCAGCAATTTAATAACTTCGAGTGCTGTCAGTAGTGCTTTGAAAAATGGATCCTATAAAATGTAACAGCCTCAATCAGATTGTAAAAGATTCACCCACTGAAGATTCTTCCATTTCAACTATAATGAATTAATGTTGAGCTGTGTAGAAGTTCAAGTGTCAGTTAAACTAATGGGAATCTGTACTGTAAGTTTAAATTTTAACTGGACCAAAAATTTATTGGGAACATCAACTTCAATTTTAGTGATCTTCATGGTAAATGTAATATGTGGAATTGAATGGATTTCCTTTGTTTTGAAAAGACTGAATCTAATAGAGGAAATATGCAATTTTAAAGGTGTGTTTTGAGGGTTAGTTGTGGCAAGAAGTATTTTTAACCTTCCTAGTCAACACATTTATTGTATTTTTACTTTAGTTATAAACATCACCATTCCAAATGCAATATCAAGTAAAGCTGTATTACAAAAATCTTGCATTTTAACATTTTATTTGGGGGCAGTGTTGGTGGAGACAGGGGAAGAGAATAGGAAATATTTGCCATGCCAAAATATAAAACTTAACTGCATAAACGTATTAATATTACAAAGCTGTACTTGCTGCTGATGGCCTGTCATTAAAAAGTGAAAATGAACAGAAATACATTATAAACTGACAAAATACAATGATGCAACAATGCTAACCAAAGGGGGAGAGAACCCCATAGAGGTGTTTCATATCTACAGGTACCATGATCACAGAATTGGTTTCTTTCCAAGAATTCTGTATTTTCAACAGATTCCTTATTTATCAACTGACATTTTAAGCTATTCTTTTTTCAAAATCTAAAAATGTCAAATATTTCAGCGTATTAGATCTATATTTGCACATTTTATTCATATTTAAAGGCTACCTACTTAGCTAAACGAGAGTGCAAGGTATGCTTTGTTGTTTAATGTGATTCATAAAGAGTACAAATGAGGTATAGCTGCATTTTTGAACCCAGGGACAGACTGCTTTCTGGTGTGTGTCTGTATTATTTTTGTTACCGTCTTCATTTCCCTGCCCCTCACCCTCCCAGAATAAATACCTTATTCTTTTGTTAAGCTCACATTTAATTAAAATGTACAGGATTTGTGCAGTCAACTCGAATGAAACAAATAAAACAAGGGCCCCCTCTCTTGAAGGCATACGTTGTGAATGAAAAATGTCATTACAGTCTAAAATTTTTTGCAGTAAACAGGGCCTACAGAGGGAAGTTTCCCCTGTAATGACATCCATAAAATACACAAATGGCACTTTTAGTACCATCCTGAATATGGCATTTTCTGTGCTCTACACACAATCTAAATGGTTTGATCATAGAGCATAATACTCCATTGGGTTTATAGAACAATCAATGTTCCATAAAATGATGTATTTATCCAATAGTAGGCTCAGCAGTTACTGGTGTATGACATTGTAGGACACTGGCTTTGTACTGTTCAGCAGCACACATGCTGGCTGTAAAACTTATCTAACACTACTTCAACAACTTCATCTCATCTGTGTCAAGTAATTTGTTGAAGCCTCAGCTTGGTTTAAAAAAACTTGTAATAAAAATTCATAGAATTTTCAAGAGAATGAAAGCTGATGACAATAGAAAGGTCACATTGTGTCTCCACTAAAGGGGTCAAGGGTCATTTGCAGTTCTAAAACAGAAAGTAGATTTCATGCATCGTGTAGCAGATAAAGATGGCATTAAAAAGACTCGTCTCCAAAAGTACAGTAAATGCGTAACATGTCAGGAAAGTCTGGGTTAATACAATATTGCATGCAAACCTTTGCTTTTGCTTCAAAACACCCCCCTTAACAGGCATAAGCTTGGACTAAGCATAACATACTCTTCAATATGAAATCAAGGAAATGCACCAAGTGTTAGTTCATATAACATTCTTAAAAAGGTGGTGATGACCTTGTTTATTCTTCTAAATATGTTTTTCTAAGATTTTATATGAAGGATTGTAAGAAGCAGAAATAATGCCATTTTTGTGCTCTATGGTCATTAAAACTATGAAAACCATTTACATCTACAAAAATTAATTTCATTTAGAATGGCTGTGTTTCAGGACAATCCACAGAAATAACGGTGGTGATATTTTCCCTTGCCCAAAAGCTCACCCCCAAACCTAGCACCATATGTCACGTAGGAAAGCCAGTCATCTCCTTTTCTCCAGCTATCTAAACAGAACAGCTGATCTCCCCTGCCCCTATATATTTAAAGGAGACAATGGTCAACAATCTGTGGCTATCATGACTGGTGAAGTGAAATAGAAATCCTGTCCTGTGGTTGGAGGGATATCCAAACAACTGTACATTTAATGGGTGGTTTTTTAATCATGTCTCTATGTGAAATAATACAACCAGTTCCTGAGCATTCATAGAATCATAGAATTGTAGAATTGGAAAGGACCCCAAGGCTCATCTAGTCTAACCCCCTGCAATAACCCTGCAATACAGGAATACACTGGAGATAAGTTGAAATAATGTGGAACTCTTTCCCCAAACTCCTTATACACACATGGACCTTTCCTATTGTGGTTGTCTTTGCTTTCAAAGTTGTTCAATGGTCTTCTGGGTACAAGGAAAAAGTAGACTTCTCACATGGTCTAGCTTCCTATTTAGAAGCCGTGCAAGCAATAGACTTCCCAATAAACATCACCTCAATGGCTTTTAAACATGCTAGAAATTAAAGCTACATGGGCAGAATCCTTCGCACCAGGTTGTTAATGGAACAACCATGAAGGCAGTAGAAAGCATGTTGGTTTAATAGAAATAAGACCTTAATTTAACCCCAAGAACCCATGAGAAGAGGCCAAGCAACACCAGCTCTATTAGTTGCTTATCCTGTACCCAGTTTACTCATGCAGTCAACATGCATAGGTGTCTGCTTCAAATGCAACCATGAGGAGACTATTCCAAAAATTATGCAAAATTGCTGTTGCACCAGTTTAAGCTCTTTTCTACCAAACTCCCTTAAAAGCGTAGGATCATGTTACCCCACCCCCCAAGCTCAGGTGCCTTAATTTATGCAGCCAGAGGAAAGGACAGACATGTGGATAATTTTCAAAACTATCTGGAGTCTATCAACATCTGGAGGGCCACTGGTTCTCTTTCTCCAATGTAGAACATTGAAAGGCTGGTAGAGATTTCCAACAATGAAAGGATTTCAGTACCAAAGGCCAAACTGAAAGCTACATCACCATATCCTCTTTGCACGCTCCAAAGAACATAAGCATAACTTTGTCATGACAGGAGAGACATTAAGATTCCATTTGCAAGAAACAGTTCTTGCTTTACTGTCAGTGTTATGTAATTTGTGGGCCAGGGCCTTGAAAAAGAGAGGACTGGTTAGATGACTATATCAGAGGCAGACAGGATCGCCATTGTAAATAGCCATGAGGGTGCATTCAGATATGGGGATTATTGCATTAATTTTCCAGGTTATAATGCTAGTGCTTTCCCCCCAGTTTCTAACTTTCCTTTTATACTGCATTTCATGTTCGTTATGGAACTGTGGCTTTTTGATCAATATGCTGACATCCCACACTTAATTTTAAACAGCGGGAAGAAGTATGCTGGGATACCACCCCAAATACTGTCTCATGATATTCCAGGTTAATGGGGTTGCGAAGAATATTTTTTTCTGGAAGCAATTAATACCGAAATGAGTGGAATGCTTCCACAAGATTCTACTAGGCTTCCAGAAGTGGCTTTTATATCGTGTGAAAGATCTTCTAAAACATGAAAATGAAAGAATAAGGAAACACCAGGAAAACTGAATAAAAATGCTGATTGAATTCAGCCCTAGTGTGCATATGAGGCAGGGCCAACCAAGGAGGAAGAAGACAGTTCTATACTACACCAGTATATTAAGCATGGGACGCGAGTGGCACTGTGATCTAAACCACAGAGCCTAGGGGTTGCCGATCAGAAGGTTGGCGGTACGAATCCCCATGACGGGGTGAGCTCCCGTTGCTCGGTCCCTGCTCCTTCCAACCTAGCAGTTCGAAGGCACGACAAAGTGCAAGTAGATAAATAGGTACCGCTCTGGCAGGAAGGTAAACGGCGTTTCCGTGCGCTGCTCTGGTTTGCTAGAAGCGGCTTCGTCATGCTGGCCACATGACCCGGAAGCTGTATGCCGGCTCCCTCGGCCAGTAAAGAGAGATGAGCGCCGCAACCCCAGAGTCATCCGTGACTGGAACTAACGGTCGGGGGTCCCTTTACCTTTATATTCAGCATGCATACTGTATCCAAGGAGATAAACTCTGCCCTCAACAGATTTACAAAAAGACCTTCTGTTGTTGTTTACGTTGGTCTGTCTACCACCACATACACCAACATTACTATGTAAATAATTGATAGTAATAACAACAAAAACTAATACCTTAATTGGCAAAATTGTATCATAGTCTCCAAGTGATCCAACTGAGAATTTTGGGGTCTTATATTTAACTTGCCTAGTTACATTTTCTTGTTAGTGCACTAAAAACGATTACTGTCATAACTTGCTAGTCATATCTATGCCTTGTTTATAAATGGAAGCACGTTACCATGTATTGTCATATCTTTCCAGAGCAAATTATAGGAAATAACCATTTGTCTTCATTGCAGACACTTTCTTATGTATGGTGGAAAACAAACCACTATTCAACAACTGCACAGAGGCACCATTAAAATCAGATTTACAGTAAACAGAACCTGCAGCTGGGGTAAAACACTAACTGTTAGTATTTTAATTATCAGCGATGCTTTTGGAGGTCTAACATCTGCTCACAGCCAAATGACAGCAGCTGCTTGTGTACACTTAAAACAATGTGAATTTTGTCTATAAATATTAAAACATATTGTATGTTGTGTGCTTTTTGCCACTATACTCCTATTAAGCTAGTCATGTCTACAGGGCATTTTAAGATCTTTCTTTCTTGTGGCAAATTCGCAAAGGGCTGACCCCTTCAAAAGAATGAGAGTCAAAGACAGCAAAAATTCTTGAGCCTGTAAATTGAAAATGTTTAGAGATAGTCGTAGAGGTCACTCCACTATCAAAAGGCTGCCACTAAATGCTTAGAAAACATCAGCAATAAGTTCTGATCATTGTGCTCCCAAGCAACTTCAAGGACAGTACTCCTCAGAGTATAGGGTTGAGCCCCCTTTTGTGGAAGACTTTTAAACATTTCGCATGTAAACAGCACAGGCTGCTGTTCTCCATAGAGTTTAAGAATATCTTCTGCTTCAAATTATTTGGATGGGTTGGTATTGCTAGTCCACTGTTCAGGTTTTTAATCACATATTGGCATAATCATACTTCAGTACAATGTGTATAGTGATCTCAGATTACCCAAACAATTGTTTATCATTGTTTTCATCCCACCCTTCCTCCAATGAACTCAGGGGGGCCTATATATTTTTACCCTACTCCAGTAGTTTAACCCTCTCAGCAATCCTGTGATGTACTTTAGGCTGAAACAATGACTGGCCAAAGTCATGACTGGTTGAGTATTTGAACCTCTGCCTCCCCTGTCCTAGCTCAACACAATTACCCTATGCCACATTGACAGCCAGACCATCTCTAGCTGTAGATCAGAGTAGCCAGTGAAGGTGACTCTGTAAAGAGTCCTCCAGAAGATGTTGGGACTATTCCAGGTGTGAACTGGAGCCCAACCTACGGAGAGCACCCATGTTGTCTTACCCTCCGCCTCCTTTAGATATCCAGTCAGTTCTCCAAGATTGAATCCCCAACTGTTCTGTATCAGTTGCATCCCCATTTATGTGAACATGTCCATAATAAGGGGAAGAAAGCAGTATAGAACTGATATAAATTCATAGATGTGTGCTTGTCTATCCATTTTTGATGTTGCCTAATTCTGGACCGTGCTAAAAGGTGAAGAGACTATTCTGTAAGTAGTTACTGATAAAAGGAATGTGAAGGATTGGTGAACTATTTTAAAGAGATAACACACACACACACACACACTTTTAAAAAGGAAAATAAAACTTACAGCATAATCCTGTGCATGTGTACTTACAAGTAACCCTCACTAAGTTCACAGGAATTTGCTCTAATGAAATTGTTTCTAGGATTTCAGCCTTAACAGTAATTGCAGCTGTACTGAAGGATATATGGCAACAAAGGGCCACTTCATACAGTAGTTATTGTGAGGCATAAAGAAAGGCCAGGGTATTAAACCTTGACTCCTTTAATTTCCTTTAATAGAAGCTCTTCTGTTGATTCATTTGGGTCAAATTTCATTGCTTTGATGTTACTAAAATCATTTATTTATTTGACACACTTTAAATAGTCCAGGGTCAAATGACAATATAAAATCTTGTCAGAATAAGAAAATTAATTCATTTTTTTTAAAAAAAATACCATAAAATAATATAGCAGCCATTAGTAATAAAACAATTAAGTAAGACTGGAATAAAATTCATGCCTCATTCAATGTCAGCTGAAACTGGGAGGCCTGAGCCAACCTATAATCTAGAACCAAACAGGCCTGCTAAACATCTCTAGGAAGGCACTTCTGTAAGAAGGGTGTCACCACCAACAATGCCCTGTCTCAACTTGCTACCTAACACCAGCACTTAGAGTAGGGGTGAGTTCAGTATCTATGCCTTGTTTATAAATGGAAGCACGTTACCATGTATTATTATATCTTTGATTTAAGTGCCCAAGGAAATAATGGAAGGGAAAGTTATTCAAAGCATACTAGGCCCAAGCTGTTCAAGGTGTTAGCAGCTTGACTTGTACCCAGAAACATATTGCAAGCCTACGTATAGATCTTTCTGCATAGGTGTTATATGTTCCCTCTCACTGTTTTCTGCAAACAGACAGACAATTGCATTCTGAGACAGTTGTTACCAGATGACTGATCATCCTTGTTTAAGAACAGCCATTGCTGATGTATCTGCCCAAAGCAGATAAAGAGTATGCCTGGCCATAGATACTTCCTAGGTTTGAAGCAACAGAAAGACAGAGCATTTGCTCTTAGAGGAGGAACACGACAAAAAACCCACCAACTTCTAGATCAACAATACCTCCCACCATTGATATTTGTCTAGATCAAGATTAAATCTATAAATGCTTATCCAACCTGCATATCTTGCAACACTTCCACAGGACAAATTTCACAGAGTGGGTTAGAATGGATCAGAGAGGACAATAATGGTTTTTTTTAGGGGCACAAGCCTCTTGGGCTTGCTGATCAGAAGGTCGGCGGTTCGAATCTGCGATATTATTATGAATTTTATTTTGTTGTGGTTTATACAGTTATTTTAATTTTCTAACATTTGAAATCTTATACCTAAGGATGAATTTTGCTTATCCCTTCTACAGCAAAGAGTGCCGGTATTCCTTGCTTATTGAATCCCAAATGCAACTGTCTTCCAACTCAATCCTGAAACAGGTTTTAAGAATAGAATTACTTGTTTAATCTAGATGAGGGAAAATTGGGACAGGTTAACTGAAATTGAAACTAGAAAAAAAATATGCCTTTGACATAGCCATAAACAGTGTCTGGGCAGAAATCGCCGAAATGTCTGGGAAAATCCGGATGTATGGAAGTTTAGGGCCAAACTTAAAAACACCAACACTTTTGTGTCCGAATTTTCACTTTTTGAAATATGGCAACCCTAGTTTTCACAGCAAATAGGAGTGATAATTGCAAAATAAATATATTTTAAAAAATCATATAAGTGTGTTCAGCATTCAAGGATTGTGCTTTCTAGTTGTTGTTATTATTAAACAATCCAAGAGGCAGGGGAGAAGAACCATAAAGAGCTTTCATATAAAAACATGATCTCAGACATCACATTCTAAATTGATGCAGTTCCCACACTCTGCTATGTACTGAGTAACCCAATGATGTACATGCACTTGTGAATTAGTCCTTAGGTTCCTGAAGGAGGATATTAAAAAAACTGATTTGATACTGAGAAACAAGACGCATTTTGCTGCAGTAACTACAGTGGTACCCCATGTTATGCATGCGACCCGTTCCGGATCGTGCTACATAACACGGGCGTGCTTAACACGAACGCCCCCCCCAAACAAAAAACCTGGAAGTTCGCACGTTTTTGCACTTCTGCGCATGCTCCGGTGAGGACTTCCGGGTCGCGGAGGTCCGTAAGTCGAACTTACGCAACATGGAGCGTATGCAACTTGAGATATGACTGTACCCAATTAACTTTTCCCAATAGTATGTTTCTGAACTAAAAGCATGCCCCAAAGTGTGGCACTTCATTGCCTTGTCTTACTACCTGACAAACCTTTAGGAGTAGCTGCCACTCAATGGAGAAAGGGGAGCTGATTCTCTAATATGAGTGGTGAGCAATCCTTGCCAGCTTGTCATGTCTTTTCACTGCCAGTCTCTGAAATGTAGTCCTTAAACACATTTGTTAATAATGACATTCTTTTAAAAACTATTTAATAGTATGTTTCTACTAAAGTCAGTGCCTTAAAAAAAAAAATTAAACGGAGATGGTCGCACATAGCAGGGATTTCAGTTGACCATAGCAGGCAGACATGTTACCTCTAACAAGTGTGTCTGTGTTTTTAAAGTGCCCTTTGTTGTTTCCAGTTTGCTGCATCTTGTTCAACAAGTCTGGGTGGTCCTGTCAGTCCCCTGTGCAGTAGTCCTCATCACATGAACTATGACCACCTGAATTCCATGAAGTAATGACTATAGTCCTGTTGAAGAAGGGAAGCTGTTTGAACCCATGCACAGCTTCTTCAGAACAAAGTCCAACTCACTGAAGTGGTAGGCAACATGCCCCGGAAACTGAACCATTTCCCAGTATTCGAGTCCTTGTGTACTTTGAAACTGTCTTTTATTGGGTGTGGGTTATCATTCTATAAATTTAGCAATGTCTATGAAGAACCATAATATGTAATGCATTTTATTCAAAGCTGTGTGAAAGGAAGGCCATTTCACGCAGTGGATCTTTCCCTTCCTCCTCCTCCTTGCAGCTCCAATTATTAAACAAACTCTTATCACAGATTTTCTGCCCTATGCCCAATTTGACCCTTGAAAGTGCACCTGAAACCTCCACATTTGCAAAACTAGAAGCTAGCATCAAACAAGGGATCCAATCCAATCCACCAAATAAAACTGTTGCAAGACATCAGTTCATTCCAACTCTATAATTCTATGATTCTATTTCCATGAGGCTTCCTCAGCAAGTTGTATTGAAATGCATGAATGTTATTCAGCAGCACTGGATTGTACTGAACTTCAGTATAAACTTGGTGTTGTATTTAGGACCCAACTGTGCAATATGGGGATTGCAAACACCTTTAAGGCACTATATATCCCTTGCCCAGAAGCAGTTGCCACTAGAAGACTGAGCTGAGAGGCTGGGAAACTACCGTCTCCTCCCTGTTTACAGTTCCTTTATTAAGTAAATGATGGTTCACATCAATGTATTTGTCAGTATAACCATCAGGGCTGACTATATGAGACAATATGGCTGCCCACTTATAAACAGAAGAACTTCACACTGAAAAGAACACAGGTATTGTTTGTGTGTGTCCTGCACTCACAGAAAAGCATTTTTCCCCGGTAGAATTTAAGGTGCTGTTCTTAACCTCTGAACTACAAAACGCTTCCGGTTGCCTTTCTTTCCAAGAAATACTCTTGCAACATCAGACAACAGAAGAATACAAGGTATTGACAGCTCACCCCATGCATTCCTGAGTTTGTTTTGCTAAAGAAAGCTTATGCTTTGATTCTCTAAACAATTTCTCACTAAAACCAACATCTACCACAATGAAACAAGGTCCCCCCCCCACTACTCCCTTAAAAACACAACTAAAATTATATTGCAGATCTGTAGATTAATGAGCTGGTTCAGGCATTTCAACTCAAATGTATTTTACAGTAAATGTACTTAGTCCTATGTGATTTCAAATAGAATTATTTCTGATAAATTTGAATATAAATTTATAAAGCATTTAAACAAACTGTGTTTAAACTATTTGGTACATCAGATGCAAATACTGTGCATTAAGCAGGGAACACCCATTCATGAAAATAATGAAAACTGACACCAATATAATAAAATTGTTGCAGGTTTATGGATTCTGGATCTTAACACAAATCGTACACTTACGTCCTTGTAACTGATGAAATGCTTTTTTGCAGTTTAGTTTTGATCCACAATCCATATAGCACATGTTAGGTGTGCATTTCTGTAACGTGAAGGATTGCTAGGAGCATTTGTAGGTTTAATGGAAAGCTGGAGAAGAGCATGAATTGGCAAGGAAGCAAGTATGATAACTGGGGGAAAGGGGCACAATAAGGCAAGGAGTGAGATAAATTGTAGCTTATGGACTCTACCAGCAAGCGTTCACAAAACAGTCACATGGAAAGCATTGTGCAGAAACAAAAGGCAGTAATGACAGAATTGGGCATTTTTGTTTCAGAAGGCAGTCACAGATGGGTCTGTCATACTGCATGCTTCCTTTTTAGGAAACCTCAGCTACTGTCACTTTACATCATGCCTGTAAACAAAGGAAGCTACAGGCTTAAGTGCAAGAGGGCAAAGGGACTGCCAATTAAGTCTGTGAATGCCCAAAACTGAGCCAGCAATTTTAATATGTTCTGTTTGATCAACTGGTCGCCTAGAGTTCTAGTTAAACAATATATATTGTAGATTTCTCCTTTTCTTTGATTCAAATGGCAATTTTTCATTTTTAGCTAGAGGACATCACAGCAGCATAAAGGTGGTCAACGAAATCACTGTTTTCTTTGCGTCTCAAATGCTACTACACCTCTTAACAGTTAATTTAAACAAATAAATGAGTTATTTTTTTTTGCTGTTGTGAATGGAAGTGATAATCTATTATTTCCTTATAAATCAATAGTACAACACAAGAACATAAACACAGACCTATTGGGGTTGGGACTGACTTATTAGAATATCCATCCTCTCATAGGTGCTAGTACTATCTAAGCACTTCTTTATTTCACTTCATTCTAAAAAAGGTTTAAAGTAAACAACGATTCTTTAAAAGCATACAGAAGAAATAGGCAGTTATGATGGGGAAAGAAACATATTATAGGAACAGTTATTGACAGTGGCACTCCAGGGTTTCAGACAGGGGTCTCTCCAAGTCCTGCCTGGAGATCCTAGGGATTAAACCTGGGGCCTTCTACATACAATGCTGACGTGCTACTACTGAGCTGCAGACCTCCCCATCATAACACATACTAGGTAGAGATAATAATAATACTAATAATAATAAAAAAATTAATTGATTAATTAATTAATTAATTAATTTTCCCAGCCACTCTGGGCGGCTTCGAACAAAATATTAAAATACAATAGTCTGTTAAACATTAAAAGCTTCCCTAAACCGGGCTGCCTTCAGATGTCTTCTAAAAGTCTGGTAGTTGTTTTTCTCTTTGACATCTGGTGGGAGGGCATTCCACAGGGCGGGTGCCACTACCGAGAAGGCCCTCTGCCTGGTTCCCTGTAACTTGGCTTCTCGCAGCGAGGGAACCGCCAGAAGGCCCTCGGCACTGAACCTCAGTGTCCAGGCAGAACAATGGAGGTGGAGATGCTCCTTCTGGTATACTGGACTGAGGCCAACACTTTGAATTGTGCTCAGAAACGTACTGGGAGCCAATGTAGGTCTTTCAAGACCGGTGTTATGTGGTCTCAGCAGCCGCTCCCAGTCACCAGTCTAGCTGCCGCATTCTGGATTAGTTGTAGTTTCTGGGTCACCTTCAAAGGTTGCCCCACATAGAGTGCATTGCAGTAGTCCAAGCAAGAGATAACTAGAGCATGCACCACTCTGGTGAGACAGTCCATGGGCAGATAGGGTCTCAGCCTGCATACCAGATGGAGCAGGTAAACAGCTGCCCTGGACACAGAATTGACCTGTGCCTCCATGGACAGCTGTGAGTCCAAAATGACTCCCAGGCTACACACCTGGTCCTTCAGGGGCACAGTTACCCAATTCAGGATGAGGGAATCCTCCAGACCTGCCCGCCTCCTGTCCCCCCCGAAACAGTACTTCTGTCTTCTCAGGATTCAACCTCAATCTGTTAGCCGCCATTCATCCTCCAACCGCCTCCAGACACTCACACAGGACCTTCACTGCCTTCACTGGTTCTGGTTTGAAAGAGAGGTAGAGCTGGGTATCATCCGCATACTGAAGAACACCCAGCCCAAACCCCCTGATCTCTCCCAGCGGCTGCATGTAGATGTTGAAAAGCATGGGGGAGAGGACAGAACTCTGAGGCACCCCACAAGTGAGAGCCCTGGGGTCTGAACACTCATCCACCATCACCACTTTCTGAACACGGCCCAGGAAGAAGGAGCAGAACCACTGTTTAACAGTGCCCCCAGCTCCCAGTCCCTCTAGACAGTCCAGAAGGATGTTATGGTCGATGGTATCAAAAGCCGCTGAGAGATCCGGCAGAACTAGGAAACAGCTCTCACCTTTGTCCCTAGCCCGCCAGAGATCATTGACCAGTGCGACCAAAGCAGTTTCAGTCCCATGATGAGGCCTGAATCCCGACTCGAAGGGATCCAAATGATCCACTTCTTCCAGACATGCCTGGAGTTGTTCAGCAGCCACTCGCTCAATCACCTCACCCAAGAATGGAAGATTTGAGACTGGGCGATAGTTGCCCATATTGGCCACATCTAAAGATGGTTTTTTAAAAAGCGGTTTCAGAGGGTCTGGGAAGGGATAAAGCTCATTTATCAGTTTCAGGTGCCCCCAAGCCCAGCCCAAAGGAAAAAGCTTACAATGCTTTGAAAGGATGGTGAGGTAGATCTATGGCAAGTCTCGAGGGAAATGAAAATTCGGGGAAGGGAAAATGAGAAGAGCTGGATGTAGGGAAGAGTGGAGATGGCTGGCAGCACACGCATGCACAGCACATTTCATTAGGGTGTGCATCTAGGGAATTTTGCCTTTGTAGAAGAGGGGACAGGAGTGCCCATGGTTTTGTATGGAGCATCACAAACCACAAGCCTTGGTTTGGAGAACATGCTAAGCCAAAACCACGGCTTATGTCACAAGCTGTGCAGCAAGCAGTAAGAGTGGAATGGAGAGCAGTGGTCACTATCTTCTCTCCAGAAACGCACACGTTCACACTAAACAATTGTTTGGCTTAGCATTACACACAGATCAGCTCTGTGTATACAAAGGACTTCCAATTTTGTAGCAGCCATATGATTAAATTGGAATAAATCTTGCACTTGGAAGCTTATAGTTCCCTGTATGGTAATTTGAACACAGAAAAGTTGAATTGGGATTTGTTATGCAGGCTTCTCAATGCTTCCCTTACCCTCCCCTTTGAAAGTCGGTTCCACACTGTGTATAGGGTTATGGTTGCAAGCTTAAGTCTGACAAAACCTACTTCTGTTTTAAAAGCTAATTGTCACTGCAGAGCAATTTTGAAGCAAAGTGGTGTGCTTGGTATTCTCATTTGCATGACAATACCCAGAATGCTCTTGCAGCTTCACAGCTATTTCATGGAAGTGCTGATGATGTGCTTGAGCTTTGGGAATAAACCTAGTCATGTGCCTTTGCTTTGTATGTGCCTTACATTCTATCCTACAGTGTGTATTTTATGGGGGGGGCAGAATTAAAAGAATTAAGGGCACACAGCATTACAAGCACAGCCTGACCAATGTGTACTTGGTCTGCTGCTATCGGCAATCCAAACAGTGGCTGGTAGGGTGGCAAATTTCTAAGAGCCATTGATTAACTGATCAGCAGGTTCCCCTGTGAATATTTTCTAAGTGCTGACATTAGTCATCTAGAGCTCTGTCAGGAGAGCTGTCACAATACATTAACTATCAATTAGAAAAATGAAACAATTAACTTCTAACATGCTGAACCGAATGAGTAAGAAAACAGTTGAACAAATCTGATTTTATTCATCCTTCTCTCTCTCTCTCTCTCTCTCTCTCTCTTGTGCTTGCTGCATAAAATAAATTCACTATGTTCATTTAATTCGCAGAGCAGACTGCTCTATTGTGTGGATTTCACTGTTGAGATGCTGTAACACTAATTGTCAGTTCCCACTGATCAAAGTAATTTGGTTGAATAATTGGTTTACATACTATATTTTATTTTCCCCACCAAAAAGGGGGGGAGGGGAAGTGTTATAACAAAAGATTATCCAAAGAGGAGGAAGTATTTTCATGATCACCCCAATTTGGTGTCAATGTAGCAGGTAATACATGTTTTCTCAGCAATAAATGGAGAGATAAAGCAATACCCTGTTTACTGGGTGGAAAGATACGTACACTCAACACAACCTTTATATCAGTGTTGGGGGAAGGAAAGGTTGGGATTATTTAAACAAAATAATATTTTTCAGATGGTAACGTATATATATATTTTACATACAACTCTATTTGTCCATTAAAATGTTTTGGGGGGGTTAAATAATTGATGTGAGTTAATTGGTTAAATTTTATGTTACTTCCTTGTCATTTCAAATGTGAACTAATTGCCCATCTATTGTTGTCAGCAGTCTTTTAAAAGTGTTTTGTGCCAAAAGTTATCAGGATGATAGTACTTTCTTTTCTAGTCAGTACAGTCTCAGTTCTACTTGTATAACATAAAATGTGTTAATGTAGTCAGATGTGTGTTTATTCACAAGAAAGTCTTAGTTTAGTAGACTTGCTCCAACATGAATCAGCAGGAGTTTTTAAAGCTTTTATCCAGATCTAAAGCAGGTTTGGGGAGCCTGTACTCTTCCATATATTGTTCAATTACAACTCCTACCATCCCTTAACATTAGTCATGCTAGGTGGGGCTGATAGGTGTTGGGCGCAACAGGTACTCCATTCCTGATCTAGAGAGTAAAAGCTGTAGCCAGGGCCGTCTCATCCATAGGGGCTAGTGACGCGCTGCGCCAGGGCGCCGGGTCCCCCAGGGGCGCCCCCGCGAGCCCGCTGGCATACCGGGCGCCCCCTCCCCAACCCGCCCCCGCCCCCATGGGCGGACTGGCAGCCAGGCAGCCGCTGCGGCCCATGTTGCTCCCGAGCGGGTTGCGAGCTGGCCGCCCTCGCCTCCCGTCCCGGGAGCACTGGAAGGGTGCGCAGAGCCCCGCGCCCCTCCAGCGCCACGCCCCTCATCCCCCGCACACACCCCCTCCCGAGGGCGGCAAGCGCGGGAGGGAGGCGGCGGAGAGGCGGCACACCGGGGGCACCGGAGGGATTGCCGCGCCACGGCAGCCGATCTCCCTAAGATGGCCCTGGCTGTAGCTAACAGGGCAGAATTTCTCAGGCAGTTGGGTAATACCTGCAAGATGATTTGCAATTTCGGGAAAACTACTAAGAATCTTTTAAAAAACAACAACAAATTGTTAATATTTTATGTTGTTTTGTTTGATACAGCAAAGATGAACAAAGTAACTTTGCCATAAGTGTTAAAAGTTATGGTTCTCCTTCAAAAAGAGCAAAGGAAACTGGGATTTAGACGGCCTGGATAGCAGACCTTCAAGACACACCACCTCATGCAGAAGACTGTAGAACAACTGTGGTTACTCAGTAACCAGGGAAAAAAGTGGCTAGCATATTCTCAGAAGAACCATCAAAAGGTCGGTCCTGAACAACTATTTTTCCTTATCCTGAGCAACTGGTACAACTTTCTGCTTGCAGAAAAGCCTGAGGGAGATGTGATATTATAAACTGTACTGTTTTACAGCTTAATGTCACCTCAGGAGTGGGAGGCCATGGAGGTTGGACACAATTTTTACACTTAGGGCACTTCCACTAGGCTGTTTATTGTGGCTTTGGTGGTGCTTATCCATGCAAATTTTGAACAGCATCCACATGACACCATCCTCACCAAAATGCTGTACCATATTATTTTCCATTTAATCTGGATTTACACTTAAAAAACAACAAAACACCATTAAGTAAAATAATCTGCACAAATGGTAAATCCGGATTAAATGGGGAAATAATATGGAATGGCATTATAAGGATCACATCATGAATATGTTGTGAAAAACTTGCATGCATAAGCAACACCAAAGCCACAGCTGCTGCGTGGAAACACTTTTATTTCCAACTGACCACAAAAGGAAATAACAAGCAGCACCTGTCCATTCATGGATGTAGGAATGCTAAATGAAAGTGTGTGTGTGTGTGTGTGTGTGTGTGTGTGTGTGTAAGTGAGAGACAGACACACAGAAAGAGAGACTATTCTACATACTAGTAGCTTATTATAACCATCCTACCCTGTGTTCTTCTGGTAGCCCAGTTTAGCGACCCTAAATACAAGGATTATTCCGCAACACTACTTAGTTGTTAAATAACACCTTTTGTGTTTAAAGCACTTTGTATCCTCATTAATCTCATATATTCGCATTAATCCGTATGACAACATTTATTGTTAGTCAATATGCATATATAAAATTGCTGAGGGGTGGGGAGGAAAGCAAAGTCGGACAAATACCTTACAATTCATGAGCTCATAGGTGAGATGATGTTGAATTTCACAACATGCTCTTGGCTTCGATGTTTGAAGAGAGGATTATACAAATTCATGGAGGATAAATCTGTTAATGGTGACATCAATGGCGGCTGCTAGTCATGATGGGTATGTTCTGCCTCTGTGGTTGGAGGCAATATGGTGGGAACCACAGGAGGGGACAGTACTGTTGCATTCAGGTCTTCCTTATGGGTTTCCCATAGGCATCTGGTCAGCCACTGTCAGAATCGGATGCTGGACAAGATGGCAATTTGCCTGATCCAGCAGGCTCTTCTTAAGTTTTACGTTAGGCGCTACACCACATGAGGTGTTGTATGAAGAGACCCAAGACTTCTCTGGAGCAGCTACATTCTGACTACACTACTCTCAAAGGACAATTGTATTCATAGCATTGCTCAAATGACTTTCATTGAAAAGCAATTAAAATCTCTGAAAAATCTCATAACTCCTGAAGATGACATAACACCCATTAATTACAATGTTCAGTGAGGTCACACCTATGAATTATGAGGTGAATTCCGAACTGTTATTCACAAATTAGAATCATATTTTCAATGCTTCCTAAAACCTGCCTATTGATAAGCAAGGGCTAATGTGATTACTCAACAGCTAAAAATATCTATTAATTGCACATATTATGTGATTTCAGAGAACAGGTATGGAAGTCTTTTATTCTGAATGGCAGAAAGCATCTCTCCATAGAATAAAAGATAAACACTTCTAAGCAGCTGTATGAATAACTCATAATGCATAGTACTGTGATTATCCAGTGACAACCACACCTTGTGTTGAATATAATTGCTCAATTATCTTCTGCTACATCAACCAGAAACAAACTCAGTCGGTCTGAGTAGGGGGGGGGGGAAACGCTCCAGAGAAAAACTCTGCTCAGAAACAAACTAAAACTTCAAGCTATATTATTTGACCTCTGTCTCCCTTGCATGGATGCGTATAATTTCATGTACATTAATAAAGTTGTTGAATGGCTCTTTACATGTTTATAACTTTCATTATGCATATAGGTATACACATACAATTAGGCATGCAAACGTGTGCAGGTTCAGGACTGTGCACCATTAAAATAAATGTTGCTATGATGAATCAACTGGCCCTAGGACCTTTGAGACAGATGACCTGCATATGTGACAATTATTAGTAACAAAAACAACCTACAACCATACATTGGTCTCCACCTTCCGCCAGCCTATCTTAATAGACACAAACCTCATAGTACACGACGGGCATAAGGTCACCTGTCTAGAATAGATTTCCACTATTCTGTGGGACAAAAAGGGCAGAAACACCCTAAGGAGTTTTTCAAATGATCTGTTTAGCAAATAAAGCTATACCCTGTGTACAGAGGCCATTTCACCTAGTCCCACAAGCTGCCTCTCTAGGGTTCCATGTAGACTTTTTGATCCCTCTGGCAGAGCATTGACTTAAACATTGTAAAGAGGAAAGCCACTAGTTATGGCAAGTAAAAAGGCCAGGGAAAATAACATGGATTAAACTAGTGTTTCAATTCACACTACTGTAGGCATCAGATGCAGGCATATCAAAGGGACATCTATTGGTGCCATAAAAATTCATCTTCATATGCATAACTCACTCACTTTGTCTTGGAAAATGCCACAAATTCATCTTATTTGAAAAGTGGAATGTACACGCAAAAAAATTCCTCTGGGGAACTGAGCAAAAATGGGGCTTTTCTTTATATCTGCAATTTTAAGACTCTAAACCACATCAACTCAAAAATTACCATCAAATTGTCTGAAATCAATTGTCACAAAGACATTCTTTTTCTTTCTCTCTCTTTCTCTCTGTTATGGTTCTGCAGATGATTATTTTTTTAACATCTTGGCACCTTGGCTCTGTAATTGGTTAAGAAATAATGTGCAAAACTCAAAAGTTAAGTTATAAAAAGGCGTTTTTAAAGCAAATGATTTGACAGCTGCAAACGCTGGATAACACCTAGATGCATTATAGAAACAGTGTGGATAATTACTTTTTTTCAAAAGGAAAGGCTCTATGGACTAAGGTCCTCTCTGAATTTCCCTGCAGCTCACTTAATGTGCTGTAATCCAAATCCTGTTGTCACCTCAACCTACGTCTCTTTATCATCCATACATCAGCAAGAATGATGGGCTGTGTCCCATGATTCTAACAGTCTCCCTTTGAAGGATCCACATGTTAATTACCGCACTAATTACGGTTTTTGAATAAGCAAATGAAATAAGCAGTCTATGGGAGGTACGGGCATAAACCTAAGACTGAGAAAATACTAGTTAGTACATTCATCAATGTAAACTGACACACTGAACATACTTAAAAGAAGCAGAGGAAACACATTTAAAAGACAAGCATCTTCAATAATTAGGGTTCCATACAGGGGGAAAAAAGAAATGTTATTTCTTAATGGCAAGTGCATTTAAACTGTTATCTAAAGATCTGAAGGTAAGCCTGCTTAATTCACTGCTTCTTCTTTTGTTATTAGGAAAACATAATTGTTCCAAATAATTAGCACTAGAGTACATCACAAGCTGACAACAAAATTATAGAAATCTTCATATTCAGATCCGTCTAGCTGGCTATTAGGAACAGTTTCTGATCATAACCCATTAGCTGAAGTGCTGTGAGTTCTTGATTGCCACCAAATAACCTCAGATATCTGCTTAAGTTAACAGCCTCTATTTAGTCAAGAGTTTCCTTGACAGTAAAAATTGCTTGGAATTTTTACAGCTGCCACACAAAAGAACAGTATCAGATGGTGTGTTCTTAGAAGATCTGGTGCTAAAACTAATTGAAAAATGTGGATTTTTAACCTTTTGCTTTCTAAATAGGAAGCAGCTACATTTCAGATTGTGACTATGAACCATGGCCTTTTATAATTTTTCAGAATTAAAGTGAATGCATTTCAAATGTCTCTTTTTCTGATGTTCCTACTAATTAAAGTAAGAGTGGTTTATAGTGGATTTTTTTTAAGAATTCCTGTTTTGTTTCTTCCTTTCCTACTTAGCTTTGATCAAATAGTACTATATTTTCTTTCAATACAATCCAAATTCTATTTTCTCTCTTTTTGTTCCTTTTTATAATGTCAGCATAGATACACTGTAATTCATTTTTACATTGCAAAATAGCACTCCAAGGGCCATAGGGAAAACAACCCATGAAGAGGGTAAGCTTATTTCAAAAGAGACTGCAAAGCAGATACTTAGGCCAAATAAAAGCTGTATAAAATCTCAAAAGAAAGGGAAGTGTGTGAGAAAGGTGATGTTCCTTGATACTTTGGGTAAATCTGGGTGAATCATTGTTAATGTACTATAGGGGAAATGGAAACTTGTTTAAATATCCAATCTAATGCCAGTTATCTATAATGCGATTTAAAGCTACTTTCAAAATATTTTTTTTGAGATAATAGCTTAGTTTATAAACCTACAAAGCTTTATGTCAAATCCCAGGGGGAATAACTTTGATTACTAGAGTAATTAATGATGCTGGATAGTAATATGGATTTTCTGTTAAGATTTGAGTTGGAACTTAATTAGTCTTCACATTATGATTTGCTGATTAATTATGGATATTTAGTTATAAAGAGATGTTAATTATTAATCTAAAAAAATCATCTAGTATAATTAACTAAACTCTAGATGTTGACTACCCTTCTCCTTATGGACAATGCATGTGTGTGTGAGTGTGCGCGCGTGCAACATATTCCAAATTCCTACAACTAGTTCACTTACTGGGCCTATTTTTATTAATTTAAATATTAAGATAACCCAGCAACTATCAACTTGTTTTTTTTCTTGTTGTTTAGGTGTACCTTTATGAACAGGGCTCACAACCAAGTGTATGTAATCATTGGAAAAAAGATGGGGTGTACAATGCATTCCAGAATGGGCTTTAACTTGGTATAATGTTGAAATAATGTCTTCATCCTAAAGCTGCAATGTTCTCCTGTGATTGATGGCCTTTGTCAGTTTCCATGTTAAGCTGCAGAGTGAAGCACAGTATTGCTACAGATATCTTTATTCTGCCGCCCCCACCAGAAGCCTTTAGTGACGTTAAATTTTTTTAAAGCAAAACCACTAATTAGCATAATGCAGTAATTCACTTATACACAAAATCACCTCACTTTTTTTAAAAAAGTCATGCTTTCCTTCACTCATATTGCCCTGAATAAAATCTGTCTTGTTATCTGAAAAGGGGGAGGGGGCTGTGATTAGGAAAAAAGGGTTAAACCAGAAAGCGTCATCAGCATTTCAATGTCCTGGAACTTACCCTAGTAACACAGACTCTGAACAGGGATCTGTTTACATTATCTCTAGGATCATCTTGACAATATTTATTCTCTATTTACCTAAATGAGGCAATATGATGATATTTATTGCTTAGAATGGCTAAATATAGACTTTTCCTGAGCTCTCAGTACCATAGTGGGAGGTTTTGCTCTAATCTACATCTTTAAACTGACAAGCTGGAGAATTCCTAATGAATGCCTCTTTTCATCTGGATGTCTGTGTGTATTTGACAGTATAAATATTTAGCAATATCGGAGTCAGCTTGTGATTTTACCCAGATGGACTGACTGATGCTTTGGCTTGACGCTGCCAAAGACAATCCTTGTCGTTATATAAGCAATTCCCTCTTACTTCCTAAGAAGCAATTAGGTGGCCAAAGGCAGCAACCCAAAAATAGTGAAAATACTTCTGGTATCAGCTGACAACTCTGAGGGATAAATAAAATATGGTACTTAAATTATTACCACTTTGCTTTCATGAATCATGGGATTAAAGCATTCACTTCCAAAAGTACATATAAATTGCAGGGTTTCTTATGTCTGTAATTTGCAAGAAACTAGAGTTAAAGTACTAGCTAATCACTCAGCTCACATTCACCTTGGGAAATGTACCACCCTTGTTTGTCATTTTTGAAAATTGCATGCCTAAGCAACAATGCTATTTTGAGGAAGGTGAGGTAGCTCCTTGTTTATAACATATAGTTCAGGCTGGTTAAAGTATTTGTTAAGGCTTTAATACATTATTGCAGATCTAGCCCACGTTTATATTTTTAGACAGACTGCTCAGAAGAATTACAGAAATAGAATTATATATCATTCTTGCCCACCCCACAGCTACCCAATCATGGGTTTAAACAATATCAGATTGCACAGGTTATGTGTCAAGCCTTTGCTACAACCCCACTCCCTCCCAATAAAATGCATGTACACCACACTGTAAAGGTAATCAAAACAGAGCAATACCGGTAATTTTATGCACAACGTGTCTCTGATGACTTTTGTCTTCTAAGCCATAATGTATCCTTCCATCACACCATAACATAGAGATGGTATTTCAGGAGGCCTTTACACCAGGAATGCTGTTCTAATATTATATTCTCTGATGCTTTAATTTATCTTTCAATTTCTGTATATTGTATTTTTTATCCACTTGTAAGCCGCTTTTAGACCCGGATGTGCTGAACAGTGGTGTATAACTTCTTAAAATAAATAAATAAATAAATATTGGATTATTTTCCCCTCGCATTTTCTTCCAAAGGACTCCAAGTCTGTGAAGGATGTGTGTCATGTTTCTGTCAGAGGTATTAATACTAATGGTTCCTAGGGAGGGGGCAAGTGTTTCTGTATGAACATAGGACAATAGTCACAAATTATTTCTGGAAAACGTGAAATTGCCATTTCTTGGCAGTGCTATTAGTTCCTCTACTTCTTTCTTACTTTCTTTGTTTTCAATACACTCTTCACAGTCTTTGTGTAACCCATGCAATAACCCAAGAGAAAGGGCAAATAATTCATTCTTCTTCTTGACACTAATATCTATAGATCCTATTGTACAATGATACCTCGCACTATCACAAAACATCTCAGCTAACAGAATTCTCAAACCCCAAAAAGTGGCATTCTTAATGTATTCTGCAGGCAAGTAGGAACAATGCCCACTGATAATCAGACACACACAACAAGCTGCCACTGGGACTCTCTAGTTATAATGTACTATAACTGCAAGAGCAAAGGACTTCAGTTGTGTGGCTGCAGCATTTTTCGTTTTATTTCTATGTCAGTTTTGAGTTCCTTTTCAATTATTATTCTCCTCAAATGTGGTAGCTGCCATGCAGAAATAAATATATTCTATTTTCTATTTATTGGATATAATTAGTAATAAATTTGTTATTGACCAAATATTGTACACTGGGGCCTGCAGCACAATTCAAAAGCCTCTATTCACTCACTCAATCATTACATACTCAGACTTCAATTAAGCTCAGTTGAATAACTTTGCTCTGTGTATTAATGTGGTTATTGCTGGACAGATGATGGTGTATCTAACCATAATATGCAAAGGCGAATCTCCCATAAATGACTGGGCTGTGGACAGAAGGAGAGCAGAGGTCACAAGTAGACACGAGAGGGCATCCAGAAATGGGCCTCAGAGAACAGAATACTGCAAATTTAGAGAGAGATCAACTGAAATATACTGGAATTTATTTATTAAATTTATAAAACTTATATCTGCCGTTCTGTTAGTTGTATAAAGTACCTGACATACTTCCTGGCCTGTTATCTACTGGTTGCTGAAATGAGATGAAAAAGCACCTAGGATTTTTAAGAAAGAAGGTGCTGCAGTAAGTAATGGGGTTTCTATACCCTCCAACATTTCTCCGATAAAAATAGGGACATTCTTTACGAAAGCCAAGATAGGCCTTTGCCAGAATCATTGGAAGGAAGTTAATCAGGCTGAACTGGTGTTGGATGGGAGGCAGTCAGGATCATGGGAGGATGTGGCTAGGACTAACTGAGGGGGTTGGATTGTGATGGGGTTGAGCAAGAGGCAGGTGTCCAATAAGGCAATATATTGTTCAATATTTTGGCCTGCAGATGCTGCATGTATATGACATGCAGTTCATAGCATGGGAAAAGGCTGGGTTTCCTTGATCTAGAAAACGGATAGTGCATAATGGCAGCGACAGCTCAGAGAAAGCAATGGAATACAGTGTTTTCAAGGTCCTGTGACAAGCTACTGAAAAGGCTGAAGTGAGAAATTATTAGGTCTGATGCAGCAGCATGTTGTGCAAACTGTATTGTTTTACAAAATATGCTATCAGGAAAAAATGCATTAGCTCTAATAAGCCAAAATGGTGTGATTCATTGCTTAATTTCAGGGTACCAGACTATAAGGTATATCAAGCCTGCCACAACTAATTTTTGCAGTGGCGTGCTATATGAAAAATGAAATGTCCAAGTGGCTACAAGTGAAAAGCTTCCATTTTTCTTCTGTGAATGAATATTACTTACTCTAATGATGTATAATAGCCTGCAACTACATTTAACCTGTGTATAAAATGGCAGCACAAACTGTTTACCTAGAGTTATGAAGAAGAAAATAGCAAATCAAGCAAAGGAATATGTAGTGTATACATTAACCTCCCACATGCCAACATAATTTCCCCCTTCAGATGATCTATAACAGTGTCTTCTGTATCCATTTTATTTATTTATTTATTTCCTCTGTTACACAAATAGTTTAAGCTTCAAGTATCTAACGTGTCAAATCATGTGTGATAAATTGATGCCAAAATGCAGCTAATTAATAAGTCTGATGTTGTTTGGAGTTAAACAGATGCTGTTTCAACTGCAGCTATTAAAATATAATTATATTCTGTATTTCTCAAATGCACAGGTATGATATAAATTAAAACAAATTAAAGGAAAAATATTAGCGTGCACTGTAATTTAAACAATAATAATAAGCATATATTGGGGGATGGAGCCTTAGCTTATATAATACTGTAAAAATGAATTAATGTGGTCAATAAAAAGACAGCAATAAAAGGAATATACCATTGTTATTAAAAATGGTGAAATTCCTTTAAAAACCCACAACTGATCTGTCGTGGCTAAATCAAGGCACGGATATTGATTATGATGTCTGAAGTTGCTGCTCACTCTTATTTCCAAGGAGTATGAATGTGCATAGCAGAAGCAACATTTTAATACTAGCTTTTGTTACATGTTGAGAGCGCAACCATTCTGACTGCCTTTGTCTGTCTTGTTCGGAAAACAAGTCCTTATCACCTTCTTTCTTTTCCTTTTATTCTAAACTGATATATCTAGAGGGAATCAATTGACAGGGAGAAAACTGAAGTTAGAAAATTCTATCATTTTTGAAGTAAAGTTTGAGAGAATCTGATTAGGTCTCACACTGCAATACCAGGTATTCAGTTTTTGCCAAAGGGCCAGCTATTATTATTAACATCATTTGTCTGAATCATTACTCTGCACCTTGGTTCAGCAAACACTATGAAGATGGCATGGTAATAAATGACCGCAGGATTCTTTCCTGCTTCGGCCTGTTTTTATCTGCCACCTCTCTACCGTCAGCTCCATCTTTCTGAACCTCACTGAATCCCCAACAGGGACGGGGCTTCTATTTGTTTTCCACTAGGTTACCACACTGTCTATTGTTGTTTGCACTAAAGGGTACAAATTCAATTCATTCTTGTGACATAAAAGCACTGATACAGTAAATTTTTTGCCCAAGAGAAAACACAAAGTTGCTGAATACAGGCTATGATGTGAACTGCTAGTATGTTTGTGACCAGCCTTTCCAAGGCAGTGTTACTTACAAATGCTCCCCCCCCCCCGGCACACTAGACAATCAAATAGGCTGTTCTAAACTTATACTGTATTAACCTTTGCAAATTGGCACTCAGCAGAGAATAGTGAGTGTGTAAAAAGGGTTAAATAGCAAAACCTAACTGTAAACAGGAGAGCAAATAATGGAATGGAAGGTAATGCAGCCTATCAGAGCTGACGAGATCATGAAACCAATCACTTTCAGTGTAAAAGAATGTAGTAATTTGCTTGGTAATGATTAACGCAGAAAGATAATAATATGCAACTAAGATGAATATTTAAACGCATTTAAAATAGGGGTGGTGCAAAATGGAACCAAGAGAAGTGTAAGACCACAAATTATATTTTTGTTCCTGCAAACTAGATTTTACACTAGTCAATTTAATTGCCGCTACCAATATGGACAAGATAATTGGCGCATGATCTGAATGAGTCAATCAAAGTGACCAGCTCTGGAAAACTGTGAGTACTACCCCAATGTTGCTCAGGGTGCAAAGATTCATTTTAAAAAGATACGTGGCAAAATATCTCAGATAGTTGATAAAAAAGTACTTTCCACACTAGTGGGATGGGGGTGGGCACCCGAAGTATTACTATACATCTGATGATCTAGACCAGTGTTTCCCAACCTTGGGCCTCCAGCTGTTTTTGGCCTACAACTCCCATCATCCCTGACCACTGGCCTTGCTAGCTAGGGATGATGGGAGCTGTAGTCCAAAAACAGCTGGAGGCCCAAGGTTGGGAAACACTGATCTAGACAACCCTATAGAAGTTCTCTTAGTTCAAATTACTTTGCCTGAACACTTTCCTATATGGCAGTTACATGGTGTGTATTCCTGCCCCCAGAAGTGATGCTAGAACATGTCCAAGCTGGAAAACACAAATGATAATGTCTATTATTTTCCCCATACCAGTCAAAGCCTAATAAATGTTTAAAAAATCTGCATCCCAAATCCTATAATTTTTACAGTTCCTGGAACGTTACCATACATATATCTTTCTCCACATTCCTGCCAGAAGTTAAGAAGCTATCACTCGAAAATCGCTGGCTAATCCAGCTTGTGCTAAGATGGATTTTTAATGAAAGTTTAATGAATGATAAATACTTGTTTCTTGATAAATGTTTAATTATGGCAATAATTACCAACTGCTGAAAACTACTGTTGTGTTAATAATGGCATTTTAGTACACAAGCAGTTCCATGAGTCATGGGGCTGTTAAAGATCAGAATTCCATCTGTCTAATGCAAACTAGCAAAACAAAAGAAAAGTAATTAATAATTTGACAAATTACCCCATATTCTTAAAAATGATTCCTGCTCGTGGGAAAAGAATCTATTGATTCTCTTTTCAACAAGGAGTAGTAAATAGTCCTTGAGAAAGATATGAATTGCATATATCACCAACTGCCTACATTCCTAAGCTTATGGGCAGCATAACAAAATGTCCATAAAGCCAAAAACCAAAGGACACAATGATCACCAATCGCCATTCCTCAACAGTGGCTCCTTCTGTTGGTATGCTGCCAATTCTTTAGCTCTCACCTTCCAACTCAGTCTACTTAACTTACTTATTTACATGTATTTAAAACATTTAAACTCCCCCCGTTCCCACCCAAGAAGGTTCAAGAGTGTCTTACAGAAAAATCAATAGAAACAGCTGGCACTGGCAACAGCCAATAAGAGAGATATAGCAGCCTTAAAATCAACTCTAAAAGGCCTGGAAAAATATGAAAACACATCAGATGCCAAGCCAGCCTTCCACAATCCGGGCATCACAATGGAAAGAGAGACATGTTCCCTCATTACCTGCTTTATGTCTGGCAGTAGGTGGGACCCAGAGGAGAAACTTTGAAGAAGATCATAATAACAACAGCAGGTCCTTAGAGGTTTTATTTTATTAAAAAAATAGAACTTTGATCTACAGTTGGCAATTGACTGGGAACCAGTGCTGTTGTTTCAAAACTGACAAATATGACTCATGTGCCCATTGATGCCATGGACTGGTTGGACACAGAGGAATGGTGGAAGGAGCCAGCTGGGAAACCACCAAGGAAAGAAGACTCAGAGCCCAGAGAGTGATGGTGGGACAATGATGAGAAGACTGGGAAGAGGATGTGTTAGAAGCTGAAGAGGTAACAGGGTTTAGTGAGCTTGGAAAGTCTGTGGTGGAGAGAAGCCCAGAATCATAAGCTGAAGCCAGCAAGTGGGAGGAGGGAGGCTAAGAGACAGAGATGAGTTAGACTGGTGAAGTGTCATGAGTGTCTCCCTCTCCTGCTGCAGCATGCTCCCCTCCCCTGTCTCCCAGAACCAGAAGAGGGCTAAAACAGGTGGCGCAGCAGCAGGCTGCACACAGACACAGTCTCTGATTGCTTGGGGAAAGCCCTGGAGAAGAGAGGACCTTGATGGCTGTGGGGACTTTCAGTCTCAGCAACTACAGTGGTGCCCCGCTAGACGAAAATAATTCGTTCTGCGAAAATTTTCGTCTAGCGGGTTTTTCGTCTTGCGGAGCGGCAATGACAGCCGCGCTCCGCAAAACAAAAAAAAAAAAGACGAAAATTTTTCGTCTTGCGAGGCAGCCCCATAGACTTTTTCGTCTTGCGGGGCAGCCTTCCGCTAGACGAATGCCTTCGCCTAGCGAGTTTTTCGTCTTGCGAGGCATTCGTCTAGCGGGGCACCACTGTAAGTCATGGGGTAAGACCTACTGGAGATGAGCTGCTGTGCTCATTAAGCCTGATACTCAGCAAAGATCTCATTTTTGCTTCTAAAGAATGAACCTCAACTTTGAACGGTGTGATTTACTGCTGGCTTGCTCTTTGACAATTCCCAGGTAGGATTTTGTACTACTAACAGTCTTCAAAGGCAGCATGATGTATAACACATTCTAGTAGTTAGCAAACAGAATGTTAGTAGAGCACAGAAAACTGTGGCTAGGCCATCTCTGTTCAAGAGGAGCTGCAGCTTGTGAACCAACCTAAGCAGGTGCTTTGTGCTTTGTATGTGCAAATCCATTCAGGTTGATTAGCACTCACAAATCAGATTAACAAACTTCCACTACTTGTTGATTTACTTCTTCTAGGGTTGCCATATTTCAAAAAGTAAAATTTCTGACACCCACGATGTTATTGAGCTTTTTTTCTTAGGAAGACCACAAAATTCTTAAGCTTTTTAAAAAAACAAATCCAAATTGTTTAGCTTTTTTGAGGAAACCTAACCCAAAAAATACGAGTTTTTGAGATATTTGTGCTGCTTTTTCCATTGCATTGCCATACTTCTGGGTTTTCCCTGACATTTCCCCTACTTTTTCAGATCCTGCAAACCATAAGGACTCCATTACTGTTAACCCCAACCTAAGGTTCTTTAGGTGCCAGTATGTGGCTTGATGGAGTGGAAATAAAATAATCAAGTCTTTTTTGCACCTCTTTATATTTGTTAACCAGGGATAACTAGTTTACATTCAATTTATTTCACTGTGTAAGAGCTACAACTGAAATGATGATTTGGATCTTCTACTAATGGTTATCATTTGGTTCATCTGTCACAGCTTGGCTGCCTTAGTAAATATAACTGAAAACATTACAGGGAAAGGGGAAGCAAACAACATATTGTATAATTACTGTTCCTTTTTCAGATGCAGTCTTCATATGTATATATATTATTACTCTTTTCCTAGCAGAAAGGTTAATGTGTCTCTGGTTTGTATTAGTGGTACCAATTAATAAAAATGATCTTTTAAAGAAGGCTGCAAGTTGCTTAACTGTATGGTTTGCAAATACTTCTATTATGGGGGGGGATAGTTTATATACCTTATGACTATAGTTGCACATGAATATCTGGAAAATGTTCATAACCAAAAGACAAATCACATGCTTTCAAGTCTATTGTGCTCTCTAAACCATCATTTGATTTCAAGACCCATATAACAATTCTGAATACAAGTTCTGGAAACTGGAGATTGGCAATATCTCACCAGCTACTTCAAAGATTCTGTTGGAGGATCTTTTACTTTTACTAAGAGAACACTAAGCACAAAGTCAGCTACAAGGTTCATTTTTCACAAATTACAACTTACTGTATATGAGATTCTAGCACCACACTGTGCCTCACTCCTCCTTTTTCTTGGGTAACACCCACAGTGGCGTAGGAAGGTGGGAGCGTTGAGAGAGACACGCCCCCGATTCCAGCCTGGAGGGGGGTTGACACTCGGCACCACCCCCCGCGAATCCCAAGCCGCCGCCCGGTACCATTTCCGTGCAGTGGCTGCTCGCACGCTGCAGCCTTACGAGTTGCCGCACGGACGGGGTGCTGCTTTCGCTCGGCATCCGGGATGGACTGCGCAAGTGCGGAATCCCGCATGGACTGCACATGTGCGCACTTGTGCAGTCTGTCCCGGGTGCCAGGCGCAAGCAACCGCCGCTTGGACGGGCTGACATCATGGCGCACGCGTACTATGGAGCGGCAAAGCGGCTTCATACGCCACTGAACACCCAATGGCCTGCATGGCTAAGAAATGCTGAAGTGCAAACATAATTTCTTCTACCAATGGGATCCATGCCAACGTCTAGCAAAATGAAACATGTTAGTTTGGGGGAAAGGTGCACTTCAGCTAAAAGAAGTATCTGGCTGAACAAAACACTTGCAAGGTAAAAAATTTGATTGCTGAGCTTTAAGTTTCAATTACCCTCCTGATGACATGCTTTTGAAAGCAGACAAAAGCATTCAGACAATTCATAAAAGGTGCCGATAATCTGTAGTCCAGCACCAACCACATTCAGATACCCTCTGTGCTTAAAATGACTTCAGTTCATTGGCCTAGTATCATATTGATAGTAATTCAAATAGCTTGCAAAAAAAACATGGAGTTCTATTTTGATTGTTGTTGTATAAAAAGAAAATCACCATCCAATGCATTTGTATCCTGCTCTTCCTCCAAGGATATAAACATAGAATACATCATGCCTCCCACTCCCATTGGCTTACGGTCAGAGATAGTGATTTGTAAGGATATACAAACTGTGGCTGGACTTACTAGCCAGACTTTATTGTCTACCTACCAAGTCCAACCCTATTACAATTTCATTAGGCCTTACTTCTTAGCAATTCTTTCCTTTTTAAAAGTATTTTTTATTAAAGATTTTCTTGATTTACAAAGGTAATGCAATGTCTCTCTCGTATTTTTTCCATGTAACATTTTTACAAGTCAATTTTGTTTGTTGAGACATTAGGAAGAAAAGGGGGAAAGAGGTGGGTGGGGTGGGGTGACTATGTTTCTATTTTACTTAATATATGTGGGGTTTGGTGTCAGCGTTGTTTGTGCAGGTTCTCTGTTGTTCACTTATGCTCCTTTGGTGGTGAGAGAGGTCAGGGTTGGTTCTTAGCATTTCTTACTAGGATATATGGATTACTAACTGTATGCAGGCATTTAATAAATAAGAATACTACAGATTTAAAAGACTGACACAGTGCAATTCTATATATGCTTACTTTCAGTATGAATTTCTGCACCTCTTCCCACCTTTGCTGCTCTGAGCAGCTTTAAAGAAAACATTTGGAAGCCCTGTATGTATGTGCATGCATGTGTGCGCACACACGTATGTGACACGGATGCTGTCAGGACTTCTGTACAGGTTGCCTCTTCCTTCTGCTTTAGTGCCAAATTGCAAGAAGGGGGAAAGAAAAAATTGGACTGGACACTTCCCTCCGCCTCCTGAGTTAATCCTCCACACAAACAATTACAGATAGCTAACAGTTAAACATGCCAGAAATGAATCCTCTTGTTGTGCTCCTCTTATCAGGAAAGCCTCAAAAGAGCCCTCAGGGGAGGACTGAATTGCTATGCAAATGTGCCTGCTCTCCACTCCTCTGCTTAGACCTTGCTGTTCCTGCTTATTCATCTACAATGCTGAGAGTATGCTTCAGAGCAAGTGCACCCTGTGAATGGGTACGGATACTCCAGTCCCAGAATTCTTTGGAATTCTTGAGGAAATTGGGCCAGGGAAGGAGCTTGCCAGAGGTGAGAAAATCTCTTACTCCTGGAGTGCACGCAAGGGGACAGGAGGTTATTTGCTATCCAGAGTGCTTCATGAATGCAGGTAGAACAAATGTCTATTCATTACACAACTGGCTTCAAAGGTCCAAATACTTCTAATTTATCACCCTTCCCTTTCTCCAGAAAGTACATTTATGAACAAGGAAACGTGAGCCACATTAAAATGCACTGTGGGAAGCAAATGCCTTTCGATTCCAGGGCTTGTTTGTACACTAATCATGATTACTTGCACTAAAGCCCTATGAATTCTCTGAAACAGTCTCATACTGCACTTGCTATAAATTTTGTGGCAGGTACCTTTTATCATATGTGGTGGTCATGTCCAGGGGTAAATGCTTTCTGGGATAAGATTTACAATGAACTTAAGAAGGTAATGAAAATTACCTTTAGTAAGAAACCAGAGGCATTTCTTTTGAGCATGACCAACGAAGAGATACCCAGTCAGGATAGAGTATTCTTTATGTATGCCACAACAGCTGCTAGAATTTTATTGGCAAGAAATTGGAAAGGCGAAGAGATTCCGACAGTGGAAGAATGGCAGATGAAGCTAATGGACTTTATGGAACTCGCCGAACTGACCGCGAGAATCCGAGACCAGAGGGAGGAGAAGGTGTCGCAGGATTGGAAGAAATTCAAGGATTATTTAGTTAAATGTGTAAAATTGAATATTTGAGCAGAATTAGCTAGTAGAATCGGCTTCAGCTTGTTTATGTTAGATAAAATAGTGTAGAAGAAGTTTAGATGTGAATGTTATAAATGTTTAAGAGTATCTAAAGATATTGAGTTTAAGTGAGAAACTATATTTGTTTAATTAATTTAAAGTTTATTGAGAGATATGGTAAAGGTATATGGAAAAAGATACAAAGCCACCCAAATTATATATTAATTTTGAATGCAGTGGGGGGAACGGGGGAAGTCTTAATGTATGCAAAGAAGATAGAAAAAAGAAGATGATTGAGATATCTGTATGTTTAGGTATGTATATGTGTTTTTTCTTATGTTTATTGTTATTGTCATTGTTATTATTGTTTATTGTTTATTGTGTATTTTTGTATTGTTCCTTTGTTTATATATGGAAAATAATAAAATCTTTATAAAAAATAAATAAATTTTGTGGCAGCAATTGCCCTGCACCAGTTGTTCCTGGTTTAAACCATATGGTAATAGAAAGCAGTCACTTTCACAGCTTGATTGATCCTTAGCTAACTATTGGTAACCACTTTCTTATAACCTCATTTTGGTCCTGGATTTAGATAGCAAGAATGAGAAGACAGGTGTTCTTCATGGCTCCTTCCCAGTTAACTCACCAAAATCCAAATTGGAAGACCTCCAAAAGTGTTGCAAGATCTGTCTGCATATGCTGGTTTTCAGGACTTACGAGCTTCTTGCAGCAGCCCAAGTGGAGAAAATTTAATGCCACTTTAATGTTACAGACCACCAGGGATTTTCTGCTTTTGTTACATATCCCAAATTTTTGACATGAGGCAAGCTATGAAACTGAGACAAACAAAAGAAATACACAGAGGAACCAAACCACAACTGAAGTGTTAATTTTGTGGACATGTATGTGTGTGCATGCCATTTGCAACCATTCTTAGAGAAGGCAGCCTTGGTTCAGACTGACTTATTGAAATAAACTCTTCATGGGGTTGTCTTTGAAGCTTTGACTGGTACAAAATGCAATGGCTACAACTTGTGGTTGTTGAGGAAAGAACTTAACCACAAGCCCAAGCTTGGACAGCACAGTAAGCCAAACCTCCAGCAACCCACGCATTGGTCTAAAGTTTGGCTTAATGTGATGTGTGAACTGTGTCTCTGGCAGGATGTGTCTTCTGACAGGATGTGGACACTTTGTTTCAATAAGCTGGCAAAGAATCACAGAATTGCAAGGGACGCCAAGGGACATTTAGTCCAACACCCTGTAATGCAGGAATCCTGACCACAGCCGTCTCTGGGCTCGAACCACCAACCTTCAGGTTAACAGCCAGACACACTGACCAGTTGCACCTGGTTTTATTGTTACCAGGTTTAATCATTTTTCATCGTCACTGCTGTTACTTTTGGTAAAGCACAGATTGCATTATATGCTTTTTGTTGTTTTTAGTTTAGTTTTTATTATATAGTATGGATTTATTGTTATGATGTACATAACAACATATATTTAATAGAAGACTAAAACATAAACAACAAAATATTACTATTATAATCATCTGAATTTTGAGGCACAAATATTTTACATGGCATCTTTTAACAATTCTCACAACAGTCCCCAACGAACAACAGGTAAAAACCAACAAACCATATGTTGCAAGTGGCAAACATAGTCACTGGCCTTTGTTGTTGTTTAAATAGAGCAGCTTCTTACTGTAGTGGAAAGTAAAGTGCTGCGGTTCACAATGGTGAGCATTCACTGTTTTAAAAATTCTGCTAATTGAGAGCCACAAAGCTGTATGTGAGTTTCTGCAATGAAACAGAAAACAAACTGCTTCCTGACAAATGGCTGATGCCTAATAGTACTTCCACTGGGGGATTACCTTGGGAAACTGGGAAACAGATCCACAGGTATAATAAAACATGTATTGACAACTTAGGGTAGCTAAATTAGTGCTCATTATTGCCCCAGAGTTATAAAAAGAATGCCTTCATTGTATAATAATGGGCAACAAACACAGCTGTAGCTTTCAAGCATTACACCACAATTCTCAGTAATTTTATTAGCCAAAAGCCAATAAATAATATATCTATCCCTTCTAAGCATTCATTTTAAAAAGGAAGAAAAGAAATTTACTGGTATATGTATTGTATATGCGTGCTTACTATTTAGTATTGAATATGAACACGTGCTTCCTTTACAATTAGAACTAGAATAGATATGTGATGTGCGGTAGTTGGCAACATACCAGTACTTGTGCCAACTACCCCACATCACATATTTGACATCAGATTATTTGTCCAGTCTTCCCCAGATCCATAAGGTTGCACTCTATACCACTGTGCTTTTAGCTCTGATTTTTATTCTTTTAGTGTATAATTTCTACATTGCTTAGAAATTTTTAAAATCTTAAGAGATTTAGAAATACTTTTAATTAATTAGTTCATTAATGCTGCACTCTGCCAATAATAAAGTTCTATTTGAAAGCAAGCTACATCCAATTGGAATGCATAAGCTCCCTGCCTAAATCAGGTATTTCAGTCCTATTACTTTTTGGTAGTAGCATATGCACCTCCTTCCCATTCCTATTATGCAGTGATGAGGAAGAAGAGTTGGGATAAATTGCTGCTCCCCATTCTTATTATAAGGACTTCACTGCTGGAAATAAAATAAAGCTTTCCCAAGGCTTCTCACCCACAGAGTTGTGACTGCAAAATGCAAAGGTTGGAGAAAAGCCTTGTCATTGTTCTGGGATAGAAATGGATATGGAACTGCATCAAGTGGAATGCTTTCCTATCAGTCAGCTTAAAATTATTTCTAAGTAAATATTTCACCGCAGATTCCAATGAACTTTCTACATGAACCCATAACAACCAGTCAAGAAAGCTTTTGTTCACTAGTCGGGAGAACCCTTCACATTCTAAATTTATGCTGCTATTGTTCCTATCACTATCCTCCCACAGATCAGTGATAGCATGACTTCCACTGGAACCTATCTTTCACTGCTTATCCAAACACTAAGTTTGGTGAGAATTTTTCCTGAATAAATCAGGTCTATAGTCACTAATGCATTTTGCAGAAAAGGACAGAGAATGATTAGATAAGAACTGAACAAAATAAATAAAACAGATCTATGCCATTAGCAAACAGTATGTTCTGTTTTAGAACGCTTATAATTTTGTCAGATTATCCCCTAACATGTAGATTTTCTCACTGCTTGTTTCTGGGGAAACTGTCCCAAGTATTTACAACTCTATATGCATGCAACATGTTTAATAACAGTACATTTATAGGTACATACATATGCCGTATAATGAGAAGCAAGGGCTTTCTTTTTTAGATCAACACAGTAGAAGACCTAAGCCCACACTCCTTTGGACATGAAAGAACACTGAATGACAATCTCCAACAATTTCAAGGCACTAGGACAATGGTCACCAACCCAGCACCAACTGAGGTTATGGCACCCATGAAGGTTGTTATTAGACAGCAACAGTGTGTGTGTGTGTGTGTGTGTGTGTGCTTGATCTCCATAATCAGGAGCAGCAGGACATAGTTGACTTCCCATAGCAAGTGCAAGGTTGCTGGGGGTGGCTGTCTCTCTAATTCTGTGTTATGCCATGCCCCCTGTGGCAGCCAATTTATGGCAGTCATTTTGTGACTGGTGCCCCCCAGCACCATCTCAACATTCAAACTGTGCCCACTAGTCCAAAATGGTTAGTGACCTCTGTGCTAGGGAGCCAATGTTCTAATATGGAACTGTGCAGCAAAATGTATACTTACACATATGGGTATACATGTATCTGCAACAGAGGATAAAATGTAATGCACCTAATGAAGTAAAATACAGTCCATGCAAGCTTGTGCCACAATAAATTTGTTAGTCTTTATGGTGCAAATGACTTTTGTTGTTGTGTTTGCTCCAATATGTCTACCCCTCGGGAAATTAGCCCACCTTTCTTCCAGGATGGAAACCTGGACAACATATTTGAAATTCTAGCTAGCCAGCCAGGAAGGCACTGACCAGATCCAGACTTGCTTAGTGTGAGCAACCTGGTGACATCATGCCCTTATTCTGGTATGACCATAACCAAGCTAGGATCCAGAACGCTACTTTAGGTGTGCCCAAGAGCTTGTAACTGGCCAATGGGAGTTTACACTACTTTTTTCTTTAACAGCAGACAGTCTATGCTATATATCACAATCTGTTTTTTAAAGTATCCTCCATTTTAAAAATGATTTGCTACATGGCATATGGGCCTGCATTTTGAGAAATAAATGATCAGATCCTTGGGTCCAGGGAACTGGTCATGCAGTTTTGGAATGCCAGCCACAGTACAATGTTCAGATATTATTATTATTTTGCAAAAGATCCTAATGACCCATTTGGGACAAAATCCCTTAATCCAATGCTAATTTCTGGATTTGTTTTTTGCTCGTAAGAGTTTCATTTGTTGATAAAGTAGCTAAGGTGTAGTATTACAGTCTGCTGTTAAACCATTAATAACGTTTTGTTCTGGAAAGTTTATCATCTATGGGTACAATGTTCAAATCAGCTGTTTTAAAAGTGAATCCTTACCAAAATAAGAGGCAGCGTAAAATGTATTGTTACAAAAAATTAATCCTCTGGCTTAGTTACAAAGTTAATCTAACTGAGTTTATAGGACAGACAAAGAGTTAAGCAAATCATATTGTTTTCAACAGCTGTAGCTTCTGGTAACTCACCCTTACAAAATGACAACAATGAAACTTCCTACTATCACAGTGATAGTTATTGTGTTGTTTCTTAACTTGGCAGGGTTACATTTGTGAAAATGTTAGAGACATCTGTGGGTACTTTATAACATTAACACATGCACCTCACTGTCGTCTTACTAAACAATGTGTTGTCACATTTGCTGTTTGGGCAGGACAGAATTGCTCATCTTCCCCTTACAGCCCATCTGGTTTCTCCCAAGCTGCTCAGGGAACAACAGAAAAAGAAAAACCCTAATGAATGTTATCGTGTGTGTGTGTGTGTGTGTGTGTGTGAGAGAGAGAGAGAGAGAGAGAGAGAGAGAGAGAGATTCTCATTCAGTGCAATAGGGTATTTTTTTAAACACACCCACCCCAGCCTACATTGCATATCACTTGCAACATGATGTAATATATACAAAATTGATTATACTAGCCCAGAACTAATTTGAAGGAAAATCCATGGGAAAAGTTGTCTTTTTACTAATCTGCACCTTTAAATTCAAGCAGAAACAGCACCAGCAAACACACACACAGTCAAGTAGTTAATTTTTACAGCTCAGTCATTTTTAATGAGGCTGTTTATTAAGGAAATCATACAAGAAAAAAGGCTAATAATGCACAATGAAATTTGCAACGCATATTTTATGACTTTTAATAGTCAGTATAAAGAGTATGAACAAGCAATAAAAATAGTATGAAAACAATACTTGTGTCATTGGCAACCTGATGCCAGCTCTTTTTATGTTTTACACATAAAGAATTATGGGGCATCAATTTCATTTTGAAAGGGAGTCTAGGATCTCTGGTTGATTTTTCCCTCCTTAAAGTATGAGAGCAAAGCACATACACTATATATTCGACAGATCTGCTTCCTAAGAATCAACATGGTTCACACTATGTGAACTGTCACATTAATAACCCTATGCTGATATTCAAATTTTCTGTCTTAAGCTAAAGAAAGATTGAATACCCTGCTGTTGTGTGGCCAAGATTGAAGAGGTGTCTCACTGACATTGTTCAAAGTTTATGAAAATATATGAATGCTCAAATGTCATTGGTTTTGCGCCTCCAACAGACTGTGGTTTTATGAGAAATCAGTCTTTTAATCAAAATGATTGAATACCTTAAGGTCGAATCCAAAGATATCAGTTAATATCTAGAAACGTGCTATTTCTGCAGATTTTGCCAAGCTGTACATATTGTGGTACATTTTAAAGTGTTAATTTGTGCATTCCATATTGAAAATTGATCTTGAGTTTCAGCTTTTTGTCAAGCAAAAACATATGGTTACAAGCTCTATGCATTTTACAAGACGGCTGTTGAAGCTGTCACATGTGCAAACTTGATAACCGATGTGACACATACGCAAATAATTTGCTTGTTTAGTAACAATTCAAAGATTCATTATTCATGCAAAAACACATTTTTAAATGATCAGATGGAATGAGTCTTCATTTTGCAAAATCTAGTCTAGTTGGTGTACAAACACAGATAAAATAAAGCTGGAAACTAAGTGGTATTAAAACAAATCCAAGAATATGAGTATTTCCAGATAATTATTGAAGCAGATGGTGTGTGTTTTTTGTTAATTCTGCCATCAGTCTGAGAACTTGATGTCTTACATCTGCACTTGGTAAAATAAATTTTGCCATTGACATTATCACAGTTTTCTCAAAATACTTCAGTCAGTTTTATCCCATGATTTCCTAACACCTGCTGCAGCGCACGTCTGTCAGACGCAACTGTTTGAAAGCGTGCCTTCAAAGTAAGCATTCTTATCCCAAACTTTTAATTTTGATTTATTTTATCTATGATAATATAAATTCCAAATTTCCATAGCAACAGCTATTAAATGAAGCTAAGGGTCTTCGGCTCCAGGGAGTCTCATCTCCCAGGGTATTTCTGGGAGTCTTGCTCCGTAACAAACTTTACATCTTGTCCTGATCCCTGTGCCTCTTCAAAGCAAGGTGCCTCATTAGCCCTTGAATTACCCTTGTTTCCCCTATGTTTTGCTGAATGGTCACCATCTATCGCTGCTCCTATGACATAACCTTATATTCCTGCAAGAAGCCTGTGACAAAAAGCACCCCTATCTTTTATCCCAATCTTCACCCACTCTTGCTCTCTGGTTCTGCTTAATCTCACCCTTCTTTCCAGTCATGCTACCTTCAATATCAAACTTCACCCATTTTGCTTGGATTACCAGCATGAAACTAACCTCTGTCTACTCAACCATAAACCTGTCTAGTGTCAACACTTTGACTTGGTAAAGCCTCTGCATATATTGCTGCTTTAACCAGTTCATAGAATCATAGAGTTGGAAGAGACCACAAGGGCCATCCAGTCCAACCCCCTGCCAAGCAGGAAACACCATCAAAGCATTCCTGACAGATGGCTGTCAAGCCTCTGCTTAAAGACCTCCAAAGAAGGAGACTCCACCACACTCCTTGGCAGCAAATTCCACTGTCGAACAGCTCTTACTGTCAGGAAGTTCTTCCTAATGTTTAGGTGGAATCTTCTTTCTTGTAGTTTGAATCCATTGCCCCGTGTCCGCTTCTCTGGAGCAGCAGAAAACAACCTTTCTCCCTCCTCCAAATGACATCCTTTTATATATTTGAACATGGCTATCATATCACCCCTTAACCTTCTCTTCTCCAGGCTAAACATACCCAGCTCCCTAAGCCGTTCCTCATAAGGCAACATTTCCAGGCCTTTGACCATTTTGGTTGCCCTCCTCTGGACACATTCCAGCTTGTCAGTATCCTTCTTGAACTGTGGTGCCCAGAACTGGACACAGTATTCCAGGTGGGGTCTGACCAGAGCGGAATACAGTGGTACTATTACTTCCCTTGATCTAGATGCTATGCTCCTATTGATGCAGCCCAGAATTGCATTGGCTTTTTTAGCTGCTGCATCACACTGTTGACTCATGTCAAGTTTATGATCCCCTATTTTTCTCTCTCTCCCTGGGCCACGCCTATCAACTGGGAGGACAGATGAGATGACAATTTGAGCATTTAATTGCTTCAACTTCCTGCCTAGAGCCTCATAATCACTTTTGATCTTCTGCAGGCTATGGCTTCAAGGGGTTAAAGCCGCAACCCTAAAACCCACTTATCTGGAAGTAAGCATTGCTGCATTCAATAGGATTTCCTTCTGAGTAGGTGATTAGGTTTGCATTATAAGCCTCCACTAGGCATGGAGAGCTTTGGGTGAGCCAGATGTTGCTGAACTACAACTCCTAGGGTGATTCTCAGGGTCCCTTCCAACTCTACAATTCTATGATTCCCATCCTCCCTGGCCATTGACTATGCTTGCTGGGAATGATGTTTTTCCATGCTTTCTGGAAAGTTGCAGTTCAACTTTTGGAGGGCCAAAGATTCCCAACACATGGCCTACTAAGATGTAAGGTAATATTTTAGAGCCCTCATCCTGTATGCAGGCTCCAGACCCACTCATGTGGTAATTAATTAATATTATTTTAAACCCTCTTACAATAAGGCCTACTACAGTCAATGTTTTGGAATGCTGTCCATAGAAAATCAAGCAAAATGTATTTTTAGTCTTAATAAACAAAAGTTACAGCTTGAAAAGATACACTTCAGATATAGAATACACAGTGAAATACTCCTGTTCAAGCTTCAAGTCAGATACAGTGATATCATCTTCAAAGATACTTTACTCCATTCCTCCTCTCTGACTCAGTTTCACCCCCCTTCCCAACAAGCAGTCATCATTCCATGTGGACTTCCCCTGTCCCATAAACTTCCCCTGTCTAAAGTTTTTTCACTACTGTTGGTTAACTAAAAAAAGAGGTTGGACTTGCCACTGGTGAATACTAAGGAAATATTAAAGTTTCTAAGAATCTCAGAGTCATATTAAGGTAGCCTGACAAAACTGCAGAGAAAGAACTGACATGTAAAATGGTTTTAAAAACACCAACATATAAAGCAAAAGGAAACATAGGTGCAGTTAATTTACCTATGTTGCCAATAGCCAGGCATAATGTATTTTACAGTGTCTTAAATGTAGCCTGTAGCCTGCCTCCCCAAACAATGTGATATTTTCAAGTTTGTTCCCAAGCTTCAGATGGTATGTCTCTCTGCCACCTGGGGGCAGGGAGAGGAAAGAGGTGCAAAACACAGTCACGTGGATTTGTCTGCTTTTGGAAAATAACTATCAGAATCAGAAAATAATCTGAACGCTAAAAATAAAATACAGAAAAAGAGTAGTAACTGGGACATTCTGAGGATTAACATCAATCTACACTGGAGTAACAGTACACAAGATATAAAGGTACATTGCAGGGAGTTGGACTAGACGATCCTCAGGGTTCCTTCCAGTTCTGATTCTGTGATCTGAGACAGGGATCATGCAACCCTATGTTAACCGACTTCATAGACCTTCAATAAGAAAACTGCTTATTTACCTATGACCAACCAGTTTGCCTAATTAAAAAAGCAGATGCTATAGTTGAGATATTTACACCTAGGCTTCAATCAAAGCGCAATCCTACACCTCACATACTTTGGATGATGAACCAAGAAAAATCTTATTCACTCTTGGGACTTGGATCTGAATCATAATAATGCCACAATTCTAACTGTTTAGACGGTGCAAAGTTTTAGGGCTAAAAGTTGGAGGAACCTAGATTTGTTGGTTCCATGCTAACATTGCCTTCAGATCACTATCACTGAAGTGTAGCCTACCTCACAGTGGGGACTGTCTTGAGTATAGAAAGAGATAATTTGTTTTTGTTGCCCTTGAAGAGAGAGAAGGATGCAAAGGTGATGGACAAGCAAGGAGGAAAGAAAATAAACAGAAGGCAAACAGGGAAAATGGGTACAGAGAAGAACAAAAATATTGGCAAGGAATTTCTGTTGAAAATACAATGGGAAGGAAAATGAGTGGAAGTCAATGAGGCTTGTGTGGTCAAAGGACACATTAATGAGACAGTTGCATTTTAACCAGAAGCAAAGCACCGAAGTGACACATCGGCTCTCCAGGTTAAGAGGTTTTAGCTCCAAGTTCAGATGTTTCCAGCCCTCAGTAAGATAATACAATCTACTCATAGTGAACTCATTTTCCAAGAGTGGATCCATATGTAGCCAAAATGGCACCATCAGCACAGAAGACGGAGTTATGACGAAGCTCAGGGGAAGTTCCAGGTAAGTATAAAACATATTTAGGTGGAAAAAAATCGTAAGTGATCCTTTGCCCCCAACTACAAGTTAAGGACTGAGCATGCTCAGTGGCCAGGAACACTGGCTGCTTTGAGGGTGGAATGCAGCATGCTGGAACATGGCATGGCTGGCTGGGCTGAACTGTGAATATGAATGCTCCATATGGCAACATTTTGTTGCAGGCTGCTCTTGTCCTCTATAAACACTACTGCTAATTGATCTGATTTGATTATTTAAATGTTTTGGGTATCAGCCACAACTTCTGGACAAATGCAGCTGCGAATGCATGATGAGTTGTAATCATTGATTCAATGGTATATTATTAGTTCTCATATAAAATATTGGGAACATGGTATCTAAAAAGAAAGAAAAAATGGTCTGAAAATATGCTTCATTTGGAAAAGACCCTGAGTTTAGGCTCTGTTTCATTCACTGCCAAGCAGAAAGAACTGAAAGTTATAAAACTAAAACAATTGCTTTCATTTATATCTGTGCCTGATTATTCTGATAGCCGAAATGTCTGAATAAGTTCAGAATGTGTAAAGCCTGTCACATTATAGAAACATGTCTCTTTAAACTAAATGTGAAATTCCAGTAATTGAAGTGATAAATCTAGTGTTTTTGCTGAGGTACTTTTGATGAGAACTACAGTAGTAAATTAGAAATTATTCTGTGCTGTTATATCATGGTAAAAGCCTTTCCATTATCTATTGTCAGTCACTAGGGATGGGCAAATAACTCAGTTGTCAATCTAACTGTGAAACTTAAAGTTCTGGGAATAATCAATAAAATGGAAAAAAAAACCACCCTTCTATTATTCTCATGTAATTCTTTCGACAACTCTAAGTTGTTTTTTCCCCTTTTACTTCTGCACATCTCATTTATTCACAGATATATTGGATATGTTGGAATATTTCATTTTTTATAGCTAGTTGTGTGTCACTGTGTTTTCACAGGGTATACGAGAGCTACATTTCATTAAGAACAACTAGCTATAACTTGACTTGTAAATGCAGTTTTATACATGATACAGACTTAATTAAATTAGCCATAAGAACTACCTATGGTTTTTTAAATTGATTTTTCAGTGCTACTATTTATTGCTTAATATGTCTACTTTAAAACTCCATGCTTTTGGTGCTCTTTTTAAAAGTCATGGGAATATCATCCATAAGTTGGATCACTGATAGCCCAAATAGTCGCATAAATTCTGCTTGCTGCTGGTAAAATAATGCTTGTTACACACCAACTGTAATCTAAATCAAAAATTATTTACCTCATCAGCTGCAGTGCAGGTTAAATAATCAACTGTGAATTTTAAACATAATGGCTAGGAAAGAGCTCAGTCAGTAGAGGTTAAGACTCTTCTTTTCAGGGTTGTGGGTTCAAGCCCAACATTGGGCAAAAGATTCCTGCATTGTAGAGGGTTGGACTAAATGAGCCTTGTGGATCCTTCCAGCTCTATGACTATGAAATAGAAACTGGATTTAAAGACTGAGTGTATTTTGTGGCTTGGATGTATAAATGTTGCTTGACCCTCATTGCATCTGTGAATGGGGGAGGCCCGTAGCTCAGGAAAAGAACCTGCCTTACCCACAGAAGATCCCAGGCTGTGAATGTCCTGTCTGAAATTCTGGAGACCTGCTGCTAGTCAGTGTGAACAATATTGAGCTAGATGGACCAACGGCCTGATTTGTTGTAAGGCTGTTTCCTATATTCCTTTGCAATATATGCAAGCAGTGTGCACTATCACCTCAGCAGATAGCCAGACTTAACAGCAACCAGGACCATTCTTACAATGAGACAGAGTGAGGCAGCCACCTTAGGAGGCAAATGCTGAGGGGGCAGGAAATCACACATACATACAACTCTAGAATTGGAAGGGATCACAAGGATCATCTAATTCAAGCTTTCAAGCCGTAAGGTCTTGAAACAAACAGATGATTGGTTTGTGCAATTGTTTGATGTTTTATTTACAAATACCTGGATCCATGTGAATGATCCATTTGTTCAACTTTTATTTCTTTCAAGATCTGTACAATGTCCTTACTGCTTACAGGGTGCAATTTAAGGCAATGAGCCATAATGTATGATTTCCCATGCTTTTTTTTTGGAGCATGAGTGAATTTAAAAGAAGCAGAAAACCTCCTTTAAACCAAAGGCTTTATTTATCTTATATTTTCCATGTTTTTAAAAAGTACTGTACTACATTTAGCAATAAGCTAAGTGGGGGGTAAAGCACCCTATCCACCCCACCTCACCACAAATATGGAATCCCGTTTTAAAGTTGCTATAGTCATCTGCAATGGAGAATTTTTAATAGTAGCATAGCCCTTCTCTTCCAAGAACCTGGTTATTTTCAGTGCTATCCAGAAAACCATCCTGAACCCCCACACTTAAATCTGATGTGCCTTCCTCCAACTTCTCTCTCTATAGCTATGCCTCTGGGACTTTTTAAAAGAGAGAACTGGTTGTTGTCAGCATGCCATAGAGGAACTCCTGCTCCATAATATGGCATTATAACACTGATTTTATAAAAATTATCTCCTAAAACAGAACCCTAAAGATAATAATGCAAAATCTGGCAGAATCTGTGCTAGCATGATAACCTTTACACATCAGAGCAGATCCACATCGCAAGGGTCTTTATTAAAAAATTATAGCTTTCATAGTGCTCAGCTGCCTGTGGGTCACTACCTTCTGGCAGATTATTTTTAGTTAAGTACACTAAAGCACACTGAGCATCACTTATGTCTGTTGAAGAAATATGGTTCTTATTTTAGCCCTACTCCACCCCCTGCAGTACAAAACAGTATAATCTTCAGGAAGTTGCTTCAGATAGGTTTCCAGGGGAGGAGCATGGCAAACTAAACATCTTCTGTCGACAGCTCATTGACAGAGATCATTACAGGGGTATATGGAGTGTGAGCTAACTTCTATCTTAAAAAGAGATTATCATTAAAAGACTGAAAGCAAAAGAAAAGCATGTTTTAATTGTTTGCAAAGTTTTAAATGTCCAAGGGCTCTTCTTGTTGTTAGAGATCTTTATTTTATTTTACTTTATTTTTGTTTTTTCAACGAAAAGTGCTGACTTCAAATTGAAAGTACATTTTCTATGTCACTGTGGGAAAGGAATGTGGCTTGATAAGGAATGCTGTGCAGACCTTAAAGTTGATATGGGAGGCTGAAGCTCTTAAGGAAGAGATGTGAAGATCTTAAGGTGGAGACTGGGCTAATAAGATGATTCAGGACACCCCATTGACTGTTGGCATTGAACGAGCAATTAAAAGAGATCAGAGCTGAACTGATGAAATGGGCTAGAGAAGGATGAAATTGAAAATGGAATTAAAGAAGTCACAGAAGCTTTGGGGAACACTTTCAACAAAGGATTGCCAGAACAGAAGAGTGAAATGGTAAAGTTGGAGGTAGTGGTGATGCAATGGAGAAGACATTGACACAGGTGTCTAGAGAAATGAAACAGCCAAATGGTGGACTTAAGATGTTGGAGGAGTGGAATGAAACCATGGATGCAGAAATCAAGAGATATCCTGAGCTAGCAGAGATATAATTGAGAGAGAAAGGATTCTGTGCACAATTTAGAGTGAATTCAGAGAAAAAAGCAGCCAAACCTCTGAAGCTTCTCTCAGAAAAAGAATGAAAGAAGTGGAAATAAAAAAGGATTAGAAAATCACAACAAATAACATTAGAAATGGGATTAGAAGATATGGAACTGGGTGTGAATTTATGAATATACGATAAGTAAATAACTATGGAATATTATTTTAACGTATGACCACAGTGGAGATTCTTGTGTGAACAAAGATGAATAACTAGAGAACCCCTTTTAGACTTGCAAGGAATGAGAGGTTGAATGGGGTTTTTTTTTTAGTTTGTTTGAATCAGAAAGTGCAATAAAATACAATAAAGACTATACAACAATTAATCACTTAATATGGAAATGTGAAGGGTTCTGCTGTGAAATATGACACATTGTCTAATGGGGGTGGGGAGAGAAAACATATTTCCTATAAGCTTTCCTTATCAGAAATGGCATGAAATATACTTTTTAAAAGATTGCTCACAAGTCACAGAACCTGCCTTTCTTTTTAAGTCATGCATTAAATATGTATCACGACTCCCACACAGAAGCTCTACCTCACAAGTGAACTGTGTGTTCTCTACTAAATAAATATCCTGAACACACTATTGTAATTTTATATGCTTATTCTTTTACTTCACTATTACACTTTATTGTTCTAATTAAATGTTAACATCCTTTAGAAAAGAAGAGAAAAAGTGTATATTGAAGATATTTCTTTTGCACTTGTAACATGACATGCAGCTAAACTTATGGCTATAAGCTTGTAGTCAGTTATGCATGCTTGACTATCACATGCAAGGAGATATTTATATGCATAGCTGATCAGAAGACTGCACTCTAAGGGATCTCCAATCTTGCGAAAAGTGTTAGACATATATCAGGCGCCTTCACCAGTGCCACTATAAGTGACCCAACTAGTTCAACTGTATACCTAGTTTAAAGGTCTAGTACTTCAATTTTAATAAGTGTATTACCCGACATTAGATACATTATTTTATAAGCAGTGTTATAGAAACAAATCTGCAGTGATTTATGAGAATATTTTATTGTTCCAAAGATATGAAGAAAAAGGCTATATGAATGGTAGTTTGGGGTAATAAAAATGAACAGTATTTGAATGTAAAAAGATTCCCCCCCCCCAAAAAAAACCTAATATTTTTTCCATTCATCAGCTTTAAGGATATTTACTCACACTTTCTTTTTAATGTTTACCTATTTGCCATTCTACGACAACATAAATGAAAAGCACCTTTAAGAATTTGACACAATGCCTGTAACAATGATTTGTATTACTGAGCATTATTCCAAACTCAATGCTTCTGACCCACTACAACTTTATTAGATACAATCTGCAATGAGAGAGATAAATGAACACACTTCACTCTTTTTTTCTTTTTGGTTAGTTTACTTTGCTGTCAGATCAGTTTTTTCTAATGAACTATATAATCTGTTCACCATATCCTTTAATATTATTCAAATATTTTGCAGATGACAACAAAAGAATACTCATAAGACCATCTCATACTCCATGCAATGTGGAGCAGCTGTGATCAACTAGTTTGCTTCCAGGCCCCCTAAATTTCAATACATGTTGTGCTTTGATGGTGCCTTGAGATGCACTGAAATATACCTTGACAGACCCTTGAAGCAAAAGGAAAATGAAATGAAGATGCCTGAAGATATTTGGAAAATAAAACCTCGAATACTACATGTTGTTGAAATCAGTGTGAATATATCCTTTGCAAAACATCATGTCAAACTATTATATGTCAATAGAGATTGAAAGATTGTTAATGTAGATCACTTACATGAAATTTTACCAGTATGCCTGGGAATTGCCTCTTGGGATATGTACGGTATTTAAAATATTGCTTGAAAAATTCTGCATAGGAAGCAGTAAGCTTTATATAATAATGATGGGGGGGAGTATGCTCCATTTTAAGAGGTTTTCCATATATTTACAGATATACTTTGGGCAGGAATCCAAAGAAAAACTAAAGTGCATGCTAATTTCTTTTTTAAAAGCTTTCCCCCAACACCAAATAAAGAGCAGGTCAAAAAGTTGGTGAAATTATGTGCTATTTTCCCTCATTCTGTACCAGAAATTCCAAATTAACAAGTCTTAATAGAATAGAATTGCAATTTCTGCTTAGCAGTGTGTGTGGTGGTGGTGGTGGTGGTTTTAGAAATACTTCAAACCAAAAAAGTAAAATGAAGCAATTAATGGTAAGTGACAAATTTTCTACATATGAAGCTTACAATGATGATTTTTGTTTGTATTATTGTGCAGTTGTTATGGGAGTGTTTTGTGAGTTTATGTAGATGTAGCGCTCTCTCTCTCTCTCTCTCTCTCTCTCTCTGTGTGTGTGTGTGTTACTGTGATTAACAAAAATACTTTATTTTTCATTTAGATAGCAAAACATTTGTTTCTCTTTCATCAACTCTGATAAAATGAAAAATAGTATATATGTTAATGAATGGTTGGCATCTTGTATGCTTCTTAATGGTACAGTGTATGTTTATGTTTTTAAATGTTTTGTAAGTCTCTTGGAGACCTTTAGGTAGCAAGCAACTAATAATAATAGACATAACTGTTGTATAAAAAAAGGAATACCACTACTGAATGTTCTTAGCTAGTATGCTCAGACAACTTTTTTTTTGCAGTTAATGATGTTAAACTCCCTTAAAAGGCACCTAATGGTGACATTTGCTGATTGCTATGTGCCACGTCATGACTAATGGTTTAAAAATACACCTAAAGCAGAATCCCCCCCTTTTTCAGCAGGAAAAGGCAATTGCATTTTCTTCTGGAAATGACCATTCTACGGGGCCCCACTTTTGTGAATTTTTGATCATCGAAACATAGAACTGGTTTTGCATTCCTAAACTGAACAAGCGTTCACCAGAACATGATACTGGCAGAGAATCTGCCTAAGTTGGAATGCATCGTTAAATGCTGGTTTTTATACCTCCAGGAGATTGCAGAAAAGGGTCTTGCTGTGATAAATGCAGCCTGGCTTTCTCTGGAATTACGGACCTGGGTGCTTTTTTTCTTCTTCTTCTTTCTTTCTTTTTGCTAAAGCCTTGCCATAGCCAAGGAAAGTCTATTCTTTTGACCTCCTTCCTGCTTTTCAGACAGCGGCAAGGAAAGAAGGTACAACCTTCTTTCCCTTCCTTTCTCTCGCCATCTTTCCAATTCACATGGTAACTTCCTCCCCCCTTACTTCCTCAGCACTTCTTCATTTTTCTTTAAAGAGCTCTGATCTCATCTCTATTGCTTCTCTGAGTACCTTATCATACCCTCCAACATTTCTCCAATGAAAATAGGGACATCCCATTTCATAATGATAATTTTACTATTTATACTCTACACATCTGACTGGGTTGCCCCAGCCACTCTGGGCAGCTTCCAACATATATAAAAAACACAATAAAACAGTAAACATAAAAAACCTTCCCTATAAAGAATTGCCTTCAGATGGCTCGGGGGTCAGATAACTCCATACCCTCTAACATTTCTCCAGTGAAAATAGGGACATCCTGAGGAAAAGTGGGACATTCCGGGATCAAAAAAGAAACTGGGATGGCTTCTCTAAATCAGGGACACCCCTGGAAATTAGGGACACTTGGAGGGTCTGCCTTATGAGTCCACTCCACAAGCCAAACTTCAGACCAAATTTACGCACTCTTACATACCTGTCTACAAACACATGTGATCTAACTTCCACCCAGCCATTCATGTCCCAGAGGTGCTCATTCCCTGAACAAGGAGAAATAGTTTGTAAAAGTCCCTAGAAACACATGCCCTAAGCAAGCGTGATAACATAGAGCGTGGCTATAGAAACTGTAAATAAGTGCAAGAAATAAAAAGCTGAACATAAACAGACCAAAAGGGCAAAGTCAGAACAAAGAACAAGGAGCTAACCAAAGTTAAACAGCTAGCCAAACTTCTGCTAAAAGGGTCGACCCAATTACGAAGGGAAGTAATACGTTCTGTGGCTTTATTTTGAAAGCAGATGGAATAACAAGACAAAAATGGAAGAATGGTACTTATTATGTGGTTAGTAGTCAACAAATATTAAACACTAGTAGTAGAATAAACAAGTCACAGACATGGCTCATCTAATGCTAGACAGCTGCTAACAGCAAAGTAAACTATTCATGCGTACTCTTCAATGAAGCCTGGAATAAAATATTATAAGGGGTTAATTTTAAACAACAAAATTTTATTTGCAAGCTTTAGGTTTTTGGGTTGATGGAGGATGCATATAAGCCCAAATCCAATTAGCAAAATACATATAAGCCAAGTTTCAAAACAGACCTGAACATGATCAAATCAGCTTGTTTGGAAACCAAACAAGGAACAATAATTCCAAGTACAATGGCAGGGCCTTTTGTCTTAAAGAGCAGAAACACAACAGAAACAAAATATAATAAAAAATGAAAATTCAGGTACAAGAATTATGTATTTCATACTGAATAATTATTTCCTTACTGCCCGTAAATCCTCTCTGGTAAGCTGTGCATCTAAAACTCATCGAACTGCCAAGGGGTAAACGCAGCTCCATCCATCACACAGCCACTTGACAAATACATTCCATAATAGAAGTTTATTTTTATGGGAGGCTGAATCAAGGACTTTCCCATGCATACAAAAACTTGTCAAAATTATTTATGAGTCTTGCTGAGACACACAATATGTCATATCAAACTCCTATTTTCCTTCCAAGCGCGGACTGTCAATATCTCTGCTACTATCAATAATGTGGAACACCGCAGCTATAGGCCCTCAGCATTTTGAGGTCATCTGCCCATCCTAGCCTGCTGCCAGGAGCTCTCTCTCTCTCTCTCTCTCTCTCTCTCTCACTGCAATGCAGCTGAGGAGAGATACATTTGCAATCACAGCGAGGTGGTGTTAAGGTAAGCACCAGAGATTGCATTCAAAGCCTTTGCCAACACAGAATAAAGAAAAGTGAAAATATATTTGACAAATTACAGTTCATTATAGCCAGAATTGTGGAAATAATAGGACATCTTTGGCTTTTCCCTACATCAAGCTCTATCACATTTTTTCTGGGATAATTAAACAAAAACTTCAGAGGATAATGTCTGTGGCCCTTCTGGACCAAAAGATACAGCATGAGTTAAATAGACTGAATCTGTTCTACAGTATTTAGAAAAGTTTGAATTTTCTAAGAGTATGGCTATAATTTGGTTAAGTGGAGTATCCCATGAGATAATAACATCAATGGACTTCTCATATATTACCTCTGCATTCATTGTATATTTTAGAAGTGAAATACCAAGTCATGTTGCCCTGCTCTGCCAAAAGGAGAGTCAGAGTTGGCCTTGTAGAACCATTGAAAACATTCTGAAATGGGCTATGAATACTTTGCCTGCACAGAAATGGCTAGAGAGATGTTCCTCGAAAACATCTAATAAGAGTATGACACATTACCTCAAAGCAATGTAGTTATCCATGCAGTGCAAGTCACTTGATAGACAATCCATTACTCAGAGAAGTCCCAAAAAATATGGTCCTGCTGACATTATTATTACATTAAGACCCAGCTTAACTGACCGCTCATATATATTTTATCCTGGAACCCCACAATCTGGAAAGGTCTTTGAGTTGTTACAGTGTCATTATTGCAGATTAAAAACATAATAGGAACTGCAGCCTTAGTTGTTTTATTTCAAGTGTGTGACACCTCAGGCCTTCTGGCCAAATTAGACTGCTTCCTATACCCATCTGGCCTGTTACTGTTCCCATATGCTATATATTAATTTGGCTCAACTCTGCATTTTGTCAGTAGCCAACCCTATCTCTATTGGCTGTGTCAAGCAAATGATATGATTCTAAGGTACTGATATGACTTGGCTCAGTCGATTCTCCCAGCACAACAAGAAAGATGAAAGTACTGCAGCCAATAGGGACGAGCAAGGGTCCCCAAACGTGTGTGTGTGCATGTGTGCAAGAGGCATCATGGATTGTTATATGTGTGTACATTTAAGAGCTGCCAGCATTTCTGCTGGGTTTTGTAGCTGAGCCTTTAACAGATATTAACAGGTCATCGTGTTTATCTATATTCTTTGAAAAACTGGTTTTTTTCAGATTGAGGGCACAAGGGCAGGCTGGGCTAATGTTTTCTTTCCCTAGTTAGTGGAAATATACATATCCTATCCACAAAACAGCAAGCATATATGTCCATGACTGCAGCCTAGTGGCCACTTTAAAATTGGCAATGTGGCTCTTAGGTTAAAAGGGTTCCCCTTCTATTATCATCTATCAAGTTCGCATAATCTTTCATAGTTCGAAGTGTCAGGGCAAGTCCAGTCATGAAACAGAATGAGATTGCCACCTAGGCAGATTTAAGAGAAACACATGGTCAGTTATTTAATTTATTATATGTTGTTACCACAGGAGAAACCATTTGGATTTTCTGACTTGGGCAACAAATTGTGATCCTGCAAAATGAGCGACAGTTTTGGCACTGCAGCCCAATTAAGTAGATTGGATGGAAAGCCAGTTCAGTCTTCTTTTTGAAAAAGCACATACTACAACAACTAGTTCAGGGACTAGGATCCTTGGCAAGACTTTTCGTGACCTGCTAACTTTCCACATTGCAGGGAGCTTTCTGTGAATGATAGCATTTAAAACTCTGCCCAACCTGTACTGTGAAGTAGTCCAGTTCTGGGAGAGTTGAGCCACACGGTATCTTCCTAATGTTTGAGTGTCTCAGACAAGAGTCATTTTAAAGCCACCCTTCAAAGCTCAATGACTGGGGGTTATTTGAATCTCAGTTTTACATATCTAACACTGTATTCACCATAACATTCTATGCATGGAGCTTAAGTACAAGATTTACCTCTTGATGCTCTTGCTCATTTTCAGGTGTTCTACTTCACATATTCAAATCCTTAGACAAACATTCCAACTTGCCCCCTGTCACACTAACTGTATCACTAAAGGACTGAAGGTAATTGGGAGATTTCTCTAATTGTTCAGCTCTTGCAAGGGCTGAGCCTGATCATTCACTGAATTGTTGAGTTGATGGGATTCATGTAGCTGGTTATAAATTGATAATCTAAATTAATTCATTCAAGCAGAAATCGATTTTGTAACTCCTTGAGAGCTTGTAATAATGCTTACCTCCCACTGCTAGCTGCATTCTCTGTTTCATAAAGCTGGTTGGAAACAGCTGGATTCAGGTGACCTGCTAGCTCATTAAATCTGCTACATGTTCCTTTTGGTAAATGATATTAAGCTGAAATGTCCTTGCACTGATTTTTTTCTCGTAATTTTATGACAGAAATAACCTAATTTGTAACACAAAATAACAATCTCCTTGGATTACTTTTGCCTTGTTAAAATATTTTATGCATTTTTCATTTACACGAAGGTAATGGAAAAACACTTAAAACTATCTGTTATTTAAACCACAAGAGATATATTACTGGAAGTCTGAGAGCTGCAAAAATGATTGCATCTTCATAGTCTTTGCTTTATATCTGTAATAAAAGGTGAACAATTCAATTCAGTGGTTAGTAAATAAAGTAAAAAAATGTTCTCCATTGGAAAAACTAAAATCAAATTGCTTTTCAAATTCATTTAGAAAGAGGACTCATTACTTACTCCCCCTAATATAAAATGCATAGTTTTCATTTTGAACCTTAAAAAATCTTAATCTAGGAGGAGATGTAAAATAATTCTGAATCTCAAATGAGATAGAATCAGTTCTCTTCACTGTCCTCACTATAATTATTAAAAGAATGTGGATGAAGGTGGAGATTGGAACCTAAAGAACGCTGAGTATCTGACTTTAGGATACATATTTCTTTATCTAAACTATTTGAATATTTCCCCCCTTTTGATTAACCAAACAATATGATAAAATAATTAGGGCACTCTTAATATGTAGCAGTGAAAACATCTTTCCAACAAAACCATCAACTCGGCAGAGATTCAGTGCTTTATCAAATTGAGCACAGCTGATTAATTAACAAGGTAATCAGTTTCTTTTATCAAAATTCCACAACACTGGAGAAGGAGAAGGGTGGGGAGTGGGAAAGCAGCACGAGAACTTCTAATGAAAATCCCACAGTGTATCCTTAACATTGGCAAACAGCACAAATCCAAAACATCTGCAATGCCCTTGACACGTTAGCCTATTTTTCCCAGTAGAGTTCACCATGCAGCAACATTCACTCAGGCTGATAAGATGGCTAAAGCTATCCAAAGAAATTAGTAGAAGAAATGTTTGAGACTGCTTAGCTATTAAGATAATAGTAGCTAAAATCAGAATTATTAGCTTATTAAAATTAAAGATTCATATAAAGATAAACCATCCTTTTAATGATCAGAAGGGGGGGGGGAGGGAAACCTGCATTGATTTCTAGCTTCTGGTAATGAAAGCACAATTTTTTAAAAAAGAAGATGAAAGTATACAAAATGTGCTTAGTAGTAGACTTTTTATAATAATTTCTACCCAAAGGGAAGATCTCCTTTTCATCACTTTAAGTAGCCATGTTAACCAATGTCACCTGTCCTGTTTTGGGATGACCAGAAAAAGACATAGGTAAACTAGGTGCATAAAGATTATGTGGCATACCAGATCTTCATAATGAGAATCTAGCATGCAAAACCTCTACTCAGGTGGGTGCTGGTTGGAAACGCCCTCCCCACAGCACAGTGTCAGGAGGCACTGGATCATATGCTATATCTTAGGCTCATCCAAGCATAATGGGCACAAATCAGGAACTCTTAAGGTTTGCAGAAATACAAATATCTACAAGAGAGGGAAACCTTCAAAACAGTCCAACAAGAACTGAGCATGTTCTCAGGCCATAGAACGCTGACTGACCCTTGGGAGATGACAGAAAACTGAAAAAATGGAATGGAGTATCCTAGATGAACATGGCTGACTGGAACCCCGAAAAAGAGCCCTCAACATGCCGCATTTCATTGTAGGTCCAGTTGTTCTCTCACATGCCTTGTCAAAGAAAGCAATATAAGTGGCTGGACAGCAGTTGTCATACACTTTAAAGACTAAGGGGGTCTTCTTTAGGTGAATCAACACAACCATCTCTTTCAAAGCAGCTACTACAACCCTCTGAAACAGAAGGGCATTCACCACCCCCGGGACACACCTCTTGGTGCAAGTATAGACAGTTCCAAGAATATACTAACAGCTGACTTCCAGTAAAAGAATAACATTGGAGTCAATATCTTACATGTACAGTATTGTTTATTTTATTATGCTATTTTATTACACTTACACTCTGATCCTAGGTATGTTTTCCTGCGGAAACCAGATACAATATTTGGTTAAAAGAGGAACATTCCATTCATTTTATAATGAAATGATGGTACATGCCCCACTGGACTTTGTGGGAGTGTCAAATGATGCTTCTAATATATATATATATATATATATATATATATATATATATATATATATATATATAACATTATTTTAAAAGCAGATAATGCATTTGTCATAGTTACCCGGAAGCTGTCTGCGGACAAACGCCAGCTCCCTTGGCCTATAGAGCGAGATGAGCACTGCAACCTCAGAGTTGTCTGCGACTGGACCTAATAGTCAGGGGTACCTTTACCTTCCTAAACAGTAGATCTACTAGAGATATATCTATATATATAAAATCGTTCAAGTTGGATGTTTGTTAACGATCGCCTTTCTCTGTAACCCCTTGATAGATTCCATTCAAATTTGGATACAACGTTCCATGGCCATATGGGAGTGATCATATGTACTTACATTGTACAAATACCACACCTTTCCCAGGTAAAAAATGTGATTTTGTGCAAAAAGCGCCCTCCAGTGGATGCTAAACAGCACAGCACACCACACCACACCACACCCGTTTCCAACCCCTCCTGCTCCTCTCCCGATATCACTGCCACCATCCAATCGACAGCAGACCAGCAGCAAACACTGCTGCTGCCTCTGCCGGCGGGTATAGAGCCACGATGGGCGGAATCGCCATTTTCACGGTTTGCGGCGCTGCCTCGATCGGGTGTAGAGAGAGGCCAGACAACAACGCCGCTACTCACATTTGGGGCCTCGCCTAGCCCAGCTCCAGAGCGAGGCCGCCTGAAAATGGGGCCTCGCGATCCATCACCCTATCATAGTGTCTGTACGTACTTACATTCTACAGATACCACACCTTGCACAGCTACAAATGTGTTCCTATAAAAACAAACATACAGCCCTCCACTACACGTCAACAACATCGAAGAAGGCCACTGACAAAATCAGGACAAAGAACCTCACAGAGTAAAATAGTAGTAATAATAAGTTGTAGAAATGAAGACAAAAACAGGAGGGGCAAACGGAGAACGCGCAGACTGAACTTCAAGGAGATCAGGTGTAGGTAAGCATACACTTTCTCTTTCATGCTGTATCTTACTTTTCCATTTCACCAAATCAGCCACAGCAAGGTGTGGCCGGGTCAGCTAGTATGACATATATTTAATACACGACCCTATATACTCCAGAGTCAATCAGTATTGATAGTTAGAACACATAGATCTGAAGAAAAATATTTTAAAAAACATGGTTATAGTACGTAATTTGGGTATAATATAAAGGTTGTTGCTTTTTTTTACTATTCATTGATTTGGGCTGCTGAGTGCATCTATGGTAATGAAAAGAGGTGCTTGTGGAGTTGGCATTTTTGAGAGGATGCTTGTGTTTGTAATGATTTCTCAACAAAGTTTCAGCTTAGTTTAAAAGTTCTCTGCCATCAAATAACAACAAAATAAGAAAATCTAAAAGCATTATAATTCATTTTTTTTCTAGAAAACTATTTGACTTGTAAAACTTGGTCATTTTTTTAAAAAAAATCAAAGAACAAAATTTAATAATTATTGTAAACGATCATATGGTAATAATTAAGCTAATACGTAATTAGCATGTTCTAACAACTATTGTAATAGTGACAAATGCTTTCATTCATTTTGCCCTGATCATTAAAGACTTTAAAAGCACTGATTTTGTTAAGTGAGTCCCTTGACTATTCATCAGTGATGCAATTCAACCTATACTCTAGTGGCCTGTAATCAGCGCATTGCATATTATATGAAGGGGATTTTTATCATTGTCTTTAGCTATGCCACCTTTATGTCCTCTCTCCATCACACAGCAGGTAGAAGGATATAAATATCATGGTACCTCACAAATATGGATTGCACCAATCTTCAGTTCCAAACAGCATGAAATAAAATAATATTTTTGCCCTGATGTGTTTATCATAATGATTGCTCAGATGTCTTCTTTTCTCATGGATGATCTTAAACTGGATTTTAAAGAATATTGGCAGCAGTATTCACTATTTTATTTTATCTCATTTTATTCAACTGTAAAGGCGTTTCACTTCTAAATCTAGTATAACCCTCTATAACTCTGACAGTTGGTAATAATAATATGGGGGTGGGCTGGATTTTATGCCTGATATTAGAAGTGCCATACCACCTTTAAAAAAACTATTGTAAAAGGAACTAGGTAAGAACAGATCTTTTATGTAGATGATGTGGCCAACAGCCATAGCTCTTAATGAAGTCACTTTGTCATTTCTTCTTCAGTTCTTCTTGCTATTATAACGCCCAAATTCCTATTGCTATCTTCAAGATCCTTGCAACAATAAACCATAGGGTTGTAATCACTAGACTTTACTCAAAAGAAGATCCATTGAAATTTGTTTTCAGAACTAACTTAGGTCCATTAATTTTAATGGAACTGGTCTGAGTAAACTGAATACAACCCAGAGCCAGCCCAAGACATTTCCTGCTTAAGATGGAGCAGAATATGCTCATCACCTCCCTACCTCCGCTCAGGCAAGGTGCACAGCACCCAAGGCCAGCCAAGTTATTTTGGTGCCTGAGGCAGAAAATCCCACATGCCTTTCCCCCTTTGCGACAGTGAAACACAACAGTAAATTAAATTACTAAAAAATTTCTCCTTTCTCATGACACCCCAAAATCTCTGCCTGTAGTGACTTCTTCTATCTGCTGGTAGGCCTGGTTCTGACAAAATACAGAGTGCTGTGAAAACAATAAACACCCCCAAATTAAACAAAATCTCTCATTATCAATTTACAAGGATATAAATTAATATTTTTAAATGATTACATTTATATCCTTTTCCGCCAAGGAGCTCAAGGTGACATGCATAGCTCTTCCCTTCCCCATTTTATCCTCAGAATAAGCCTGTGAGGTACATTAGGCTGCGACTGGTTCAGGTTTACCCAATGAAGATTACTAAGAGGGGATTTGAAACCTGGTTTCCCTGCTCCAATACTATACACCACTGGCTCATGTGGATTGATAAGCCATGGCTCCATGACACAGTACATTATAAAGAACAGTGTTAAAGCATGATCTCATACCAGCTGATGTGCAGGGATTGCTATTCTAGGAGTGGGTACCATGGCCCTATCACTGGCAAAATGGATAGCTTATCCATTTTTAAGATGTTGGGATATAAGCAGTAATAATCAAAGATATTCAGCATCCAGCACTTCCCCCAACATCCTACATAGTGAAACTGTATTGTAGAAGAGAATGTATTTTTATTTTTGGGCAGAGGACTGGATATGTTACTGTCTAACTTTTGTCTATTATATTTGCCCTAGAGCTTTGGGGAGTAACAACAATTGAGTACTGAGGCAGCTTTAGGAATTGTCCTTGAGCTGCCAAGGGATGCAGGGCATTTTCATGGAAATGCAAGGTGTTTTTGTGGCAAGTAGCTATCAGGGAGATCAACTGACTGTCCCATTTGCTACATGTCCTTTGTTTGAACAGGTGTCTGAGGCATGTCTGGGTTAAAGATGTCAGGTTACCTCTCTTCACACTGTAGCATCTGAAGTAGCCTCTATGAATTGGGCTTTCCATCACTACCATAAAAGGCAAGTGGACACCAGTATTTTATTGGTGCAAACCACTGCACTATGTTAAGCACGTGCAATATGCTGAATTGAAAGATCCTAGAATATAATCCTGGGATGTAGTAGCCATGATGCACTAATAATAATAATATATATTCTATCGTGAACACTTTCCCCCAAACCCTAAGCTCTAACTGAGAGCCTAAACCAGCCGTGGATGGAATCACAACGCCACTCCTTTGATATATTGTCCATTCAGTGGACACTCCCATGAAACGAAGACCAGGTCAAACATTTTTTTTAAACTCACACTCTGAAAATAGCTGGGGGGGGGATTTCAATTGTTTAGTTTAGCATAAAGTATTCCAATGAATATTGAAGAGATTACTCAGTTTTGGGGCAAGATTTTTAATGCTATTGATCAGAGAGGTTTTGGACAATCTTCATGACTGGTATCTTGCATGTTTATCTTTACCATCTCTCTCCCAATATGCTCTGAGAGCAATTTATGATCCAGTCACTCCATGTCAATCCTCATTCAGAACCTCTGGCTGGTTTTTAATATAATGATCATAGTAGAAGTAATCAAAATATGTAAGAACCGTATCCTTAAAATACAGCAAGTGTTATTTTCCAGTAGACTGCTTAATCTCTTCTTAATGATTAAATAAATAAAAAAATCATCTGCTTTCTTTGATTACATATCCCTCCCATCACATCGTATTCATTTCAAGGATTTAATATTCTGCCTTGTCTCTGTTTGCTCAGTTTTGTTCCCTAGGTCATAAATATACTTCTCTCTCCTTTCCCCTCCCAAATAAGAGGCCATGATGTATTTTGAATTGGAAAATGCTTTAAATATTAAGCAAAATGTACAAAATCTCCTAATAATACAAAAATTATTGATGCCGAAGAGCTGACAGGTTTAACATATATTCTAAAGAACCTTGCTGAAAAATATGGTTTATTTTAACTAGTCAATTTTGTTCTACACATTGACTTCCTCCATTCTTCCCAGCTCTCTTCCTCATGGTCAGAAGACCATGGTAAAAGATGGTCCCATTTTCTGTCCTAAGCTGAAAATAAAGGCAACGGCTTGGACCTTCTAAGTATGGGTGAAAAATAGCTTTTCTATCCCTCCCTCTCCCAGCAGCCCCCCAAAAAGGTTCTGCAAGGGTTAAAGGACCCTGCCTATTGGGGTGAACTACAAAGATCACTGACTCACCTCATTCAGCACGATCCCCTGATTCTTAGGGCACCCTTTATGGGTCTTGGGTGGCTGGAAGGGGGTGAAGCAGGAAAGTCACCTTTTGCCCAATTCTTCTGTGAGAGGATCTCAAGATCCAATTAGTTAAAACCAGGTCAAACATGCCAGCATTTGCATTCATTCAAATTACATGTCTTAATGTACTCTGAAAAACAAAACCATTCATAAAGATGTCTGCTCAAATTTAAGATGAACTGTAGCAGAATTATGAAATGTTCCTTTTTATTATTATTTATTGAAAGAGGTGCTAAGGATGTGGAGGGAGGTCCGGTTTGGCATGACGGCTAAGCCCATTCAGAGGATTGATTTCCCAAAAACTAAACTGAACCCAATAAAAAACAACCACCAAGGTAAAAGATAATACAGCAACAACTTTTATTATACAGTCACAGAATTGGTAAGTAAAATATAGTAATTGCCGGGAGCTAGAGAAGCCCACAAAACACTTTCATGTTTACACTTCCAGCAGCAGCTCTTTGTGTCTCATAGGGAGCTGCATCAGGGATGTCTACCTTACAGAATAAACTCCTCTGTTTGACAATCCTCAGTTTGAACAACTGTGTGGCCCAAGTCTGAGTTAAAGATAAAGAACCATGTGGACTCTCCCTCATTGGAGGTTTTCAAACAGAGGTTGGATGGCCATCTGTCAAGGATTCTTTAGCTGTGATTCCTGCATTGCAGGGTGTTGGACTAGACCAGGGATGGCAACCTAAGGCCTGTGGGCTGGATGTGACCCAATCGCCTTCTAAATCCGGCCCACAGATGGTCCAGGAATCAGCATGTTTTTACATGAGCAGAATGTGTCCTTTTATTTAAAATGCATCTCTTGGTTATTTGTGGGGCCTGGCTGGTGTTTTTACATGAGTAGAATGTGTGCTTTTATTTAAAATGCATTTCTGGGTTATTTGTGGAGCATAGGAATTCATTCCCCCCCCCAAAAAAATATAGTCCGGCCCCCCACATGGTCTGAGGGATGGTGGACTGCCCCACAGCTGAAAAAGGTTGCTGACCCCTGGACTAGACAACCCTTGGAGTCCCTTCTAACTCTACAATTATTTGCTTCCAAATTAGTGCAAACAAATTTTATGCAAATAGGTGTTCTATTTTGCCCTCTTTTTCGGTGATACATTTTTCTTTTCCCAATATATTTTATTAAGTTTGAAAATATATATACAAAAATTAATATCCAATATCCTTTTAGACTTTCAAAGATAATAGAAACTAATCTAAATAAAAGCACAAACAAAAAGAAAAAGAAAAAAAGAGGGAGGAAGAAAAGAACTTCTGATTATTCATCAGTCAGCTATATATAGAAAATATTTCAAAACATCCACTCCAAGGTAACACTCAAATATTCCACTTTCTATAAATTACTATTTTCTTCAATCCTCAAACCCAGAGATAACAGGTTCATTTTCTTTTTCACACAAAATGTCCACAAAGTGTTTCCAATCTTTAGAAAATATCAACAATGATTTTTCTCCACTTAAACACATTAACTTTGCCATCTCGGCGAAGACCAATAATTTTAATGATTTTCTCTTTTTGGGTAAAGCATTAAGTGGTCAACTAGTGGCACCAGAGGACCACCAGGAGGAAGCTGACATACCCCCATGTGCATTTGGCATCTTGGAGCATGACTAATATGGATGCAGCAGCATTACAGAGTGGCTTTCATCCGAAGAGTCTGATTTGTCAGGCAGCTATTGCGTACAAATAGTATGAAGTCACATTACAAATGAATTTATGTGTACTTGATTGAATGAGGCATATAACCTGAAACATCCATAATGGCAATCAGCACAAAGACACAGGCAGCAGACTAAATTTCCTGACCTTTCGCTTGTGCATTTGTGCATGCTGAAATCAGATCTCACACATTCACACTTCAAAAACTGCTACTGGCTATTTTACCAATCGGCAGGCCAATCTTGTTGGCCTTTTTGAATATTTCTCCAATAGGTTGCTGTCAATATCAACTATATCTGCAGTCCAAGGCGCAGTACTTGCGAGATTTTACATTTTGATACCAATAATTTTTTTTAATAATTACCATATATACTTGAGTATAAGCCTAGTTTTTCAGCACATTTTTTGTGCTGAAAAAGCTGCCCTCGGCTTATACTCGAGTGAGGCGGGCGGTGGGGGCGGCGAGAAAGAAGCCCTTTCTCTTCGCTTGTGCCGCCACCCGCTCTCCCCAGTCAACCATTCCTTAAGAAGTGTACAAGAACAGCGGTTCTTTACTCTCCCCAGGCAGCTTGTTCCATTCCTGAACTGCTCGCATAAATGCAAACTTGGCAAAGGAGGAAGAGGAAGGAGCAGCCCAAAGGGCTGCTTTCGGGCTGCTCGTTCCTCCTCCTCCTCCACAGCGGCAAAGGTGAATCGGCTTATACTTGAGTCAATAAGCTTTCCCAGGTTTTTGTAGGAAAATTAGGTGCCTCAGTTTATATTTGGGTCGGCTTATACTCGGGTATATACGGTATATTGTTTTTGCAACAGTTATGGTACAGAAACCAGATGTGTCATTGCCAAAAAGAATGTTGTGACTCAAAATCAAGCCTGTAAGCTTATAATCATTTATCTAATTCTAGAATCTATCATCAACACCAGGTATCTGCTGCTCTTTAAACCACAAAATACAGATATTTTTAAAGTGTTAGCATGAACTTCACATCTTTAGTTAAAAGTAGTTACGGTAAACAATACTGGTATCTTGATAGACTCGTGTTTTCTCAATAACCCTGTATTGTTAGCTGTCATTAGTTTCATGTGGCATCTGTCTGTGTCTTTTAAGCAACTCTCTAATGAAAAATTAGCACTTCATTACCCACACACAAAATCCTTGGGAAGATCCCACATGGCCCAGAAGATATGACAGAACTCTATTCTTTTGAATAGTGATGTTTGTATATTTATCAACTTCTTCAATTTACAGCTTTGCCTGTAGCTATTGACAACCTGGTTTAGGGTTTCCAGGATATTTCATATATTGTGAAAATTGTATGGAAGATGCCCATATAATGTGCAAGATGGTGAGATGGGATTATATTATACCATTCCAGAAAGCACTTCACTAGCTGCTGGTGAGCAACTGGGCCCAACTAGCATTTAAAGCCCTAAACAGCTTTGGACTCAAATATGTGAAGGAGTACTTTGCCCAACAGCCCAATTAAAGTTTTGTGAACTGCAGGGTAGACCCTGTTTGTGGCACCCTTGGGTAATATAGTCCGGGGGTCACAACAAGAAACAGGACCTCCTCACCGGTGACACCCCTGGGTGCTAATGAACTTTATTCCTGCAGAGATCAGGTTGTGCCCCACACTATATGTTCATTCAGAACACAATTAAAAACCAGTTTTTCTTGTTCCAGGAAGGCTTTGGAGTAAAACAGATACTATTTCTATAACGTAGTTTTGATTATTATTGTTTTTGTTTTTCACTGTGGTTCTGCTTTTGTTTTTAATGTTGTATTTTTCTATTATTATCAGCCACCCTGGGCTCTCATAAGGAAAAGGGTGGGGCATCAGAAAATAACAAAAACAAATTTCAAGTTATAACTGAACTGGGTGATGACAAATGGCAGCTTCTGCCCGATTGCTGTGTTGCACATCTGTAGCCTAGCATGCTACAACAGGAGTAACAAAATGAGAGGGAAAAGAAAACCAGACACAAACACCAAGTTTGTTTTGTCTCCTGACAATGGATTTAAAAGGTAGAAGGAAAATCTCTAAGTTGCTTCTTGGTCACCCTATTATGGTTTAAAAGAAGGGAAAGCAGTTGTTGTCGTTGTTGTTGTTGTTGTTTTACACACTTCCTTTGCATTTCATGAAGACTTTTAAAATAGGGAAACGTTTTCCAAAGACTTTTTACAATTCCTGCTCATCCCCTCCCAACAGGTAGGTGGAGTTTGTGACCCCGTGTGGGGCTTACCTGGCCAGGTGCCACCCACCTCGTAACCAGGTGTCTTTGGCTTGCCCCTGCCTGGCAGGCCAATGGGCTGCTGACGGGGGTCTGGCCTGGGACAGGTACAGGGGCCGATCCTTCAGCCAATGCTCATTCTTCTTCCTTCTTTTCTTTACTTCAACTTCCATACAGAGGTAAACACCCAAAGACCAAAGTGAGTACTTATCAATCCAGCCATCAAACATTCAATATTAGGGCAGCCTTGACAGTAGCACATGCAACTGGTTTTCCTCTTCAGCCACAGAAGATCTCACTGAAAAAGATCAGGAGTCCTACAGACGCATTCAAAACTCGCACAGTTAGAATCATTTGAGTAGAAAAGCAGTGCCATCACAACAATGAGGTAACTGTGCCCCTGAAGGACTAGGTGCAGCCTGGGAGTCATTTTGGACTCACAGCTATCCATGGAGGCGCAGGCTAATTCTGTGTCCAGGGCAGCTGTATACCAGCTCCATCTGGTACGCAGGCTGAGACCCTACCTGCCCGCAGAGTGTCTCGCCAGAGTGGTGCATGCTCCAGTTATCTCTTGCTTGGATTACTGCAATGCGCTCTATGTGGGGCTACCTTTGAAGGTGACCCCGGAAACTACAACTAATCCAGAATGCAGCAGCTAGACTGGTGACTGGGAGCGGCCGCCGAGACCACATAACACTGGTCTTGAAAGACTTACACTGGCTCCCAGTACGTTTCCGAGCACAATTCAAAGTGTTGGTGCTAACCTTTAAAGCCCTAAACGGCCTCGGCGCAGTATACCTGAAGGAACGTCTCCACCCCCATCGTTCTGCCTGGACACTGAGGTCCAGCGCCGAGGGCCTTCTGGCGGTTCCCTTGCTGCGAGAAGCCAAGTTACAGGGAACCAGGCAGAGGGCCTTCTCTGTAGTGGCACCCGCCCTGTGGAATGCCCTCCCACCAGATGTCAAAGAGAAAAACAACTACCAGACTTTTAGAAGACATCTGAAGGCAGCCCTGTTTAGGGAAGCTTTTAATGTTTAATAGATTGTTGTATTTTAACATTCTGTTGGAAGCCGCCCAGAGTGGCTGCGGAAACCCAGCCAGATGGGCGGGGTATAAATAAATTATTTATTTTTGTTGTTGTTGTTGTTGTTGTTGTTGTTGTTGTTGTTACCACCATCATCTGCAGACCATCCTGCACTATCCAGGTTCTAAACTGCATAAGGAGCCTGCCAGTGTAGAGCAATTCTCTACTCAAGACCTTTCCTCAATATGTATGTGGAATGTGTCAAGCTGGTGACTAAATGGAGTGAGTACGGGGAACAGCACAGCCCTACTTTCCCCCTCATGTGAATGAATTGTGTGGGGTATGAATGCCTGTATAGGGCCTATTATGAGAGAGGAATGAGGGGATTAAATAAAACAAGCACAGCTATGTCTTACTCTGTATTATCCAAGTTGAGACCTATGGGACTCTGGATGTAAAGGCAGATCTTACCACAATTTTGTAGAATTCCAACTACAGTTACAAATATGGGGGTATCTGGCAAATGCCAGTATTTGGTAACCCCAATGGCTTCAGTAAAACTAATCACACATATAAAAGTAGGAATTCAAGAACACTGGAATCCAGAAAAAAGGGAGAACAACTCACATAGTAACAGCTATAATATTTCTGACTCCTATATAAATACATCATGAACAGTACTTTGAGGCAAACTGTTAACTGCTAACTCTGAAACTTCTCTAAGAGGTCTTAGAAATCTCCACAGTGATACTAAACTTACATTAAAATGATCTAGAAAAATATAGCCTCAATGTTTTGTTTCCAAAGAATTTTTATAAAGCTCACATTTCAGAAGGAGGCAAAGGGACAGAACATCTAACACAGTTCTATGTGAAAATAAATTTCTGACATATAATGTTAGTGCTAAAAGACATTTAACTCTTGAAACCCAACATCAACCATATTTTCTTTTTCTTTAAAACTTAGGAAAGCAAGCTCAGTTTGATTGGGGTAATTTTTCCTCAGATAAGATCAGCTGACAGAACCACAGGGATAAAAGCATTTCCCCAACTCATTTTATTTGTGTATTTATTTTTAAAGACATTTTTATCTGTATAGAAGTAGTCATGAGGGTCACTGTATGGAACAGATACTTGAACCTCTCTCTTCAATGGACATATAAGAATCACGCAAAACATTTCCTGCAATATCATTTTTAAAAGAATACCTGAACTCAACTTTCATGTCCAGAACTGCACCAAGACTTCAGTAACATCCCCCAACAGAAAGCAAACTTGGGCTGCAATCCTATATCCACTCAAAAGTATTTCCTAATGGGACTTCCTTTCAGTTAAGTGGGATAAGGGCTGCAGTCTTAGATAACTTTTTAAACTGTTCCACTACCAGACACACAAATATGTCCTTGTGTGCCATCCAGAATGTGCAAAACACCTTTCCAATGCTCAGCTGGGGGCCCCTACCATCAGTATCTTCATCTTGTCTGAGCTTCAGTTTATATACTCCCATCCTAAACATCACTGCACCCAAGCATTAATAAGTCTGATATTAAGGATTTGACCCGCACTTGTTATTTCTTCAAACATGCTACACCTGAGTTTACAAGTACTGGCTACTTGTCTTTCTCCTCTCCTTCACATGGTTCAACATGGCTTAAATTCTAGATTTAAAATTAAGTTTAGTATGTTCTAATTTAACTGTATACTTTCTATTCAGTGCTTATGGTTTGCAAACTGTGACAATGACAATGTGCATCAATGGTTCGTTTTGCAAACCAGATTGTCCTCCTTCAAATTGCTCCTTGAAAGTTTATTGTGATGCCTATAAAAAAATCCTAATGATAGCCAGGCAGCTGGCATGTCAAATCCACAGCCTATTATGTTAAACAGTATTGTCTCATTGTTTTCTTCTCTCCATTTTTCGTTTTATCCACCTGCTGTCTCCTAACTTGGATTTAGATTGGAGTCCTTTTGGGGTATGGCCAAATTGTATTTGGAAATTTATATGATTTCTTTTAAAAAACAGAAGTTAATGTAAGATGACTGTGGTCTTTGAAATGGGCATATAATGTACTACTATGTAAATCAGTACTAACAGTGGATTAAGCTTTTGTCTATCACAACTGCCCACTTTGGTTGCTCAATTCCCAGCTTGCCATATCATAGTTTAGCCACTGGGAAGAATGAGTGATGGAATTGTGTACTCCCTATTTGCCCTTCCCCAAGCCTCATTCCTTCCTTGAAGTTTATATCATTGTTTGATTAAAACACAATTAAACAATGTTGTGGACAGAATGGTGAATAGTAGCTTAACATCAGTTTGCTAACTGGTTGTTAAACTATGGTTTAATAAATTAGGGACTGATGTTAGACCCATGAAAATTCTAGGCGCCAAAATACATGCACCCATAAGTAAAAAAATAGTCTGATTTTTCAGGCCACTTTTAGGATGGCAAATTTAAGTATGCTATTTTGGAACAAAATAAGCAACTAAACTTTACATAAAATATGCTAGTATCTTAAGAACAGTTGCTGTGACTTTGCTGATGGTGCTTTCCCAACTTCATTGTTCTAACCAAGGAAGGAAGGAGGGAAAGGAAAGAAAGGCTCACTTTTACTATATATGTTGTGTTTACATTGTTAATTTTTAGCAGCCAACAAAAACATTTATTTGTCAAAGCTTATGGTATCACTGGACTGGTACTTAGTTTGTGGTTTGTTTGTTTGTTTTTTGATTGTCCTTGGCTACTGGATTGGTTTCTTGTTTTATTGAAATAGATTCTTTTTTATTGGTGTTTGGTTTGGAAAGCAAGATTTGGTAGAACGGAACAATATAAATACTTTATATAAATAAACATCTAGATCTTTTATAAACTGACTGAAGTAGTAAATCATAAATATACACTATCCAAAAAGAAATCACAAACAGTTCTTGGTTTCTTCTTAAAAAGTACTTGCAGTTTTGTAGGAGAAAGCATTGCAGGCAAATAGTTTTATCCAAATAGCACTCTATGTTCTGGTTCATATGTCAAATTAAACCACAGTTAAATTATGGTTTAATGTGAATAAGCAATGTGCTCTTGCATGCTGCTGAAATTGCAGGTGCTTCACCCGTCCTTTATGTCTAGCTAAGAAATGGATAGAAAATACATTGTAGTATCCTCATCAAGCAACTTTTTTGAGCTTGGAATCTCTAATGCACATACAGAGCTCCAACATCTAGTCTACGTCTTTTTATTTCAGGCTTCCTTTTCATGCCCAAACCTGCTCTTTCCAGGATTGGGACCAAAAGTCTCAAAGTGTCCAGAATGCTCTGGAATTTATACAGGGGAAATTACAAGGATTTGTGCACACATTTTATAGAAAGGGATTTGTTTATTTTTTTAAAAAAAAAGTTTATAGGGTGTTAATAAAATGTGATAAAAAGGAAACTCATCTACTATTCTGTCTTATTAAATGATGTCTTTGCAGTGTTTGAGCAAACAGCTAAAATGTATCCCAAGCTGATAGATTAGTTTACTGATTTGTATCGATATTTCCTTTGTATATGCTACAGCTACTGGGCCGAATACTGAAATATGGTAGAAACTGCTCCAGATTATTTATAGATGGTGCAGTTCCCTTCTTCTATCACAATGCCACATGACTGCTAAAATAAGACATGAATGTACCTGATGCTCCCCTAGATGGATTTGCATCTCTACATTCTTATTCTCACAGATGTTTCTTGTCTGCTTTAATTCATACACACAGGCTTAAATTTAAAAAAACAACAACCACAAAACCAGTTACTGTAGAAAATCAGCAAAGTTGTCAAATGTATCTAAATGCGAATCAGTTAAAATAAAAATGCATAAGCACAAAGGCTTCTGAAAATAACACTAATCATTCCACCATATAAAAGTCACACCACAAAACCACAACAACAATGTATTTGAGAATGTAGTTGTGGAAATAGTTTTCCAATGTATAAATAGGAGGAAGAAAAATAGCCTTCCAAAATCCAGAGTTGAGCAATACCCTTCTTGAGACCAACCAAAATGTCACAAAAGTATTGAAAACTTTCAGGTTCTCTAAAACTCTTAATCATGCAAGATGTTACACAGAACAGGGGCTAAGGGGGTGGGTAGTGAGGGGAAAACAATGACATCATCATGTAGCTATGAAGTCAACTTGTGGACTCATTTCTGAGATGGGGACCACTGGCTGAGTAAGTGGCTATCATGTGCTTCATGTACAGTGGTACCTCTGGTTACGTACTTAATTTGTTCCGGAGGTCTGTTCTTAACCTGAAACTGTTCTTAACCTGAAGCACCACTTTAGCTAATGGGACCTCCTGCTGCTGCTGCGCCGCCAGAGCACAATTTCTGTTCTTATCCTGAAGCAAAGTTCTTAACCTGAAGCGTTATTTCTGGGTTAGCGGAGTATGTAACCTGAAGCGTATGTAACCTGAAGCGCCTGTAACCCGAGGTACCACTGTATCAGTTAGTACACACAGAATTCTGGGATGAAGAAGCCATGACTGAGAACCCAAACCCTCCTAAAAAAACCCTGTAAAATTAAAATTTGCCATCAAGGATCTGTCCCAAACCTCAAAAAATGAAGTCTCTCTAAATAATATTGAGTCTATTCTTAAAGCTGTCCCATATTTATTTTGAGGCAAGAGCAAGCACAGAATGTTTTCTCATTTTTAAAGACTAATCTTAAAAAAGGGCCATTTTGCCCCAAACATGCTGGGGACATTTTAAAGTGCATATGGAATTACTATGAATAAAGATACAGACTTGAAAAGCAACAGTAACTGCTGGATCATAGCTGCTTTAGTAAGTTATCACTTGTGCAGATGAACTGACCCTCATTTTGCCCTGGTTTAGTAATTAAACCTTTCAGGAACAATTCAAGAACAAAAAAACAAAAGCAATTTGGGATTGCCAAGATAGAAATACGTGATTCTTAAAAAAAAAAGGGGGGGGGAGAATTAACACGAGGGGGAAATACACCAATTTAGGTCACCACCAAATTTTAAATAACTTTATGTATCATACTGAGAGATTACATTACACACTTGTGACAGAATGCAAGTGCCGTTGTCTGTCATAATAAAACCACTTAGGTTCAATGTGAAAGCACAATGCACTAAAGGGGCTCCAGTGAACCTCAGCAAGAGATTACGTACTTTCCTATTGGCAGAACATGGCAAGGCAGAATGTCAGATTTCATACTCGGCAGACATCTACAACAACTGATGCCTTGTAGTCAAAGGCTGTTAAATTACCTGTGAAGGGTTACTGGCAGCCCCGAATGCTTTTTCTCATTGTTTATTTAGTTCCAAAAGCTCCTGGTTTTTGTGCTGATTGCTCTAACTGACAGCACAGGAAATCTGGACGCTGTAAACAGGGTGCTGCTGTATTGAATTACAGGTAACAAGTGTGTAATCAACCTGCTATGGTTGGACCTTTGGTATTTCAATATTGGTGGAAATAAGGTGGAAGCAAGTTCACTAATATTAAAAGATTAAAAGAAATAAACACAGATAACTTGCGTCAAAGGGTTGGAATTGGGACAGAGGATAATTGACCCAACTGAAAGGTTACTGACAGCATAATCCTATACATGTCTGCTCAGAAATAAGTCTCATTAAGTTCAATGGAGCTTATTCGCAGGAAAGCGAGTACAGGATTGCAGCTTAAGTATTTTATTCGTTGCTCAAATAATACCACAGAAATTAAAGGTGAGTGTCTTCTGAAGTGCTTTCATTATTAGCCATAAAAATATAGAAGAGTTAAACAGTCCTTAGCCACAATATGTTATTCTATGAGACATCAGGGAACAACCTGCCAATGCTTACTGTTTGAGAGAAGTATGCTAGGTTAAAGCCAGTCATAATGCAAAGGAGGCTTAAACGAGGCATCCCTTTTGCAAAAGTGATAAAAATGGTGAGGAGAGCAGCATGAAAAAAATGGGGTGCATGGCTCTGAGGAATTATAATATTGTCATGTCTCTCCATGCTAAAACATTGTAAGTTGAAGCAGTAACCCCCTCCCAGAGTAGACTGCAAATTTATGTGAGGTATTTAAAATGTAATGGTTAATTAAAAAGCATAAATAAAAATTCGCTGGCAATTAGTCAACAAAATAACCCTATGTTAGACAATACACAGTAGTATAAAAGAGGAAGCCCTCCTGTTTATCAACTGAGCCCTGGCTTCATCTGTGTTTGAGACTACCATAGGCAATAACATTTCACTGGGGGGAGGGAAGGGGGAATCCACTAAAAGATATCAAAATACATTATTATCAGACACTATTTTTATTCTGTACATTACTTATTAAAGCAGATAGTGTGTGTTATCATCTTATTATGCCCCAAAGACCTGCTTTACAGTTTAAAATTACAAGAAAAATAAGGTTTCATTAGCATTCTCATTGTTGATGATAATTTTAGGCTACTCACATTATTGGGAAAGAAATGATGTTCTTGCCTAGTAAAACTGTACTACAATTGGCAATCATCAGTGTTATACCACTGAATGTTTGAAAATGAGTCATTAGATCAATTTGGGCTGAATTGAGATCAACCTCCTAATTTGGGGGTTCTTTCTTGGGTCCCATGTAAGAGTATGCATGCAGTATGTGGACTTCAATCTAGAGCTCATAAAAGGTTTAAAAGGCCTCCAGACTGCTGGAAATTCCTGATGATGTCAAAAGACAGGTGTGGGTAACTTTGTCTCCCCAGTTGTTGCTGAACTACAACTCCCATCATCCTTGGTCATTGGCCATGAATGTTGGGGCTGATGGGGCTTGTAGTAACATCTGGCAGGCCAAAGGTACCCTAACACCTGGCCTAGATGTGGACATGCCTAGGAAACTATCATACATCTGTGACACAAACCAATGTGTTTTGGGATCATGGAAGGAAGTTTCCATGATGACCAACGTTCTGTATGCTCTATACATGTATACATCTGCAGCAGTGTTCAAGGCTTTGTGTGTAGCCTACATTCATAGAAAGGACTGACAAGCCCTACTGGATCAAATCACAAGTCTATCTAGTCCAACATTCTGTTTCTGACAGTGGTCAATATGAAGGACAATCTTATTGTAATTTTCACATACGGTAGTTAGGTAGTTGATGGGAAAATGTGAGCAGCAGGCAAGAGCTCTAAGACTTAAGGGACACTGATTCAGACATGACAAGTCACCATAATAATTCAGTTTCAGATATAAACTCTCTTCTCCTAATGTTCAATTCTCTCCACTCCCAAAGAAGAAAAAGTGAAAGCAAAATCTAAAACACCTCTATGCAAGTGCTACATATCAACATACTAGGAATATCTGACTTCAACACTATAGAGTTGCATACTAATTTATGTTCGTATTGATAGATGAGCATAACACAGTTGAATACAAAAGCTTGAAACTATAAAACAATTCTTCAATATCATACTACCTTTTAAAAAAGTAAATACACAAAAGTTAGAGGAAATAAGAAAACCTCTATCTTTTTACTGATGTTAGTAGAATTAATACAATTTTCCTTCTACTACACCATTAAAATACCACCGACTATACCTATTCCTGTTGCTAAATTTCTTCCTATAGTGACCAGAATTTTAAAACGAGATTTGGAAAAGGTATACCAGCTATTAAGAAAAGGCTATTACTACACAATTATCACCACACATTAAGAAGACATGGACACTGGCATGAGCACGATTTTATTTTCCTTGTAGGTCACATAAAAACCTATCAAGCAGTTATTTAAATGTCTACAGTTGCTAATAACTATCGTAGAATTGAAAGAGTTAATGCCAGTAGCAGAATAGCAGCTCTGATTATCAAGGCCTCTCAAGTGAGTAAAAGCCTAATGTGGGGATCCATTCAGTTATGGAAACAATCCCCAAAGTTCTGCAACAGCTATTACACTCACAGTGGTAATAAAGTCCTTTCCAGCGGTGATAAAGACATCTTAGTCGATTAATTGTATGAATTTTATTGATTAATTAAATCTACATAAAATTGCCAGTGAATAAAATAGCTGCACTGATGGAAATGTATTTTCTTTGATTTTAGATGAAGATAAGAAAAGCTCTGCTGGGTCAGGCCAAAGGCCCATCTTATGTTCTCACAATGGCTAACCAGATGCTGTGGGGAGCACACAAGCAAGGAATGACAGAAACAGCTATCTTCCACTCATGCTCCCTGGCAGCTGGTATTCAAAGCACATAGCTCATATAGCTATAATGACTACTGGTCATTGTTAGTCTTATCCTCCATGAGATTTTGTAATCCCCGTGAGCTTTAACCACTTGTTAAGCCATCCTGTGGTCATGGTAGTATCTTGTGGTAGCAAATTCCATACTTTAACTATGCAGTGTTTGAGGAAGTACCTGTAAAATAATCCATACCACTTGCATTTCTGTGAAGTACCTATATTTAAAATAACTGATCAAAACTCTGTTCCCCAATTATTTGGGGGGGGGGAATCGTTTTAGTTTATGAAATGATTTTAAATCAACTAATCCAACTGATTGATGCCATGGTGCTAATTCGTGTAAACATTCCCGACAGGAGTCTTAACATCAACACCAAACTACCAGGATCATAAGCTGGCTGGATGTATGAAACGGCACATAAAAACATGGTTGTTAAATAGGTATTACTTTTCTATGCTTTCCCTCACGCATTTACATTTATACAATGCTGAACTACTTAACATCTATGGATGCTAAATTAATGCACATATTGGTGTTGCAAGTGCTTTTTTCCTGGGGAGACGCAGGGGGATGCATACCCCTAAACATTTTGTGAATCTAAGTTTGGCCTCATTGAGGGGCAGTATTTCAGTATTTCAGTAGTAATGCATGGAAGTGAGAGCTGGACCATAAAGAAGACCAATCGCCGAATAATTGATGCTTTTGAATTATGGTGCTGGAGGAGACTCTTGAGAGTCCCATGGACTGCAAAAAGATCAAACTTATCCATCCTTAAAAAAATCAGCCCTGAGTGCTCACTGGAAGGGCAGATCCTGAAGTTGAGGCTCCAGTACTTTGGCCACCTCATGAGAAGAGAAGACTCCCTGGAAAAGACCCTGGTGTTGGGAAAGATGGAGGGCACAAGGAGAAGGGGACGACAGAGGATGAGATGGTTGGACAGTGTTCTCGAAGCGACTGGCATGAGTTTGGTCAAACTGCGGGAGGCAGTGGAGGATGGGGTGCCTGGCATGCTCTGGTCCATGGGGTCACGAAGAGTTGGACACGACTGAACGACTGAACAACAAAAACATTTCAATATGAGTAGGAAAATGAGAGTACCCCTAAACTTTTTAAAAAGAAAAAGAAAAAAAGCACTGGGTGTTGCAGAGACTTGGTTCAAGTCTTAAATAAAGTTATATATACAGTAGATATGAAGAAAAGTAAAGGCTAGGGCAAAATCTGCTCAGTGATCTTGTGACAAGGCTACAGGGCATATATAGAAAACAGAGGAGTCCATGGTGTGTGTTTGTGAGATCTGGGGGAGTTTATCAGATTTTTAAAGGAATGATTTTGGGAATCATGTATGCACTCTGTTGATGCTCGCAAGTGAACCACCTCCCTTCCACCACCTTGTGGAATAACAGACAATTGCTATAGGCCAGGATTCAGGAATGGGAAATCAAAGGACCAGAGACTGAATTTGGTCCTTCAGGCCTCTATATCCTGGTCTCGGGACTCTACACAAGCCACACCTCCATACTGGCTCTACTTCACACTCTCAGTTGCTTTTGCCTCACTGTAATATGTCATTGTTTGATTTGCCTATTTTTAAATGTTTTATGTATTGTTTATAATAATTTAATAATAATTTTATTATTTATACTCCATATATCTGACTACTTTTGTTATGTTGTACAGTAGTTATGAATTTGTTCATGTTGTAAACCACCTTGAGCATGGTTTGAACTGAGGAAAGCAGCATACAAATAAAATTATGTATGCCTGTACTATAAAACAGTATATTACCGTATATTGAGTTTGTGTGATTTGTTTTGATCAGAACTTTAGAGTTTCCCTTACAATGTTAAGTCCTACAAAAAACTACAACCAACACATATTTTGTTTGCCCTTTAACAGAAAATATTGCTGGGGCTGGGGACAGAATTGCTGATTATGACATGTTGATTACCAGTTAACTATTATTTATTAAATAATTCCATCGTTGTTTTACCTGAAGGAATTAAGCTGGCAGAATCCATGTCAGGGTTCTCCTCTATTGCAGTTTAATTTATTTTAAAGATACTACTTTGTTTTCCTTCACACCACTTAAAAAAGGTGTTTTGTTTTTTTTAAAAAAAGAAGGTAGCATATGTTACATTATGAAGGCCAAATAAGCTTTCTGTGTGTATTTTAAGCAGTCATATAGTCCATAAATAGCTTTGCTTTGACCAAACAAAGAAAAAAGAGAGTTGTACAGGTGTCACACACATTGAAAGTTAAATGCTGCATTTCTTGCAGCATTTTTACAGTTGCTAAACAGCACTTTGTGATACCATTAAGTTTGATCCAATGCAACTATCCTTAAATATAAGGGATGATATTCAATGTTAAAAGCCAATGGAATGAAGGGAGTGGAACAGGGATGGAGAAAAGTCTTGCCTTCCCCCCTTTCCACTGCATCATCCCATGCTCCCCTAAATCTTCCCCATTCCTACAGAGCAGATTTAAAGAGAATGTAGGATGCTGCATTGGGGGGAGGAGATGACCACATCACAGAGAGATCACAGAAAATCCCTGCTGCCAGGAAAGTCACCATTAGATACCACAAAGTTTTCTATGGATTAATTGCACCATTTCACATTTAACAATGTTATCACTTCAGGACAAGAAGCAGCAACACAGGTCTTACTTACTGGATCAAACTATTTCCCCCTGGCTCACGTAACCTCGTGCTTCTAGTCTATAGCAAATACATCATTACCAGTTGTTGTTGTTTTTTTTGGGGGGGGGGGAGGAAAGAACTTTCCTATGACAAAGTAAGACTTGGTGGACAGATATGGCTCAACAGCCTTATGTTGCCCATCCATGCTTTGAGTTACTATGAAATTTATTTAGAATTAGTTATACAGTGGTACCTTGGGTTACATATGCTTCAGGTTACATACGCTTCAGGTTACATACTCTGCTAACCCAGAAATAACGCTTCAGGTTAAGAACTTTGCTTCAGGATAAGAACGGAAATCGTGCTCTGGCGGCGCAGCGGCAGCGGGAGGTCCCATTAACTAAAGTGGTGGTTCAGGTTAACAGTTTCAGGTTAAGAACGGACCTCCGGAACGAATTAAGTACGTAACCAGAGGTACCACTGTATATGTAGCTGGGATAAAATCTAAGTTGAACAGCACACCAAACTAATACTGAGATAAGATAATTTTCCTTTTTGGTTGCCTGTCTGGCAGATTACCTATGCAAGGGCTTGAGGTCACACCTCTGAGCTGAATAGTGCATGAAGCCAGTACTAGTTTTCAGTATTATCTGGCCTGTTTTCCTATAGCAGATTAGAAAGAACCTGGTAATAAAACCAAAACTTAAGTCTTGCTTCCCCCCCACATACTTCAGTCGTGACTCTTTTTCAATATATTAATTTGGTGAAAGTTGTCTAGCTGTTATTATACTTGCTCACTATATTATTGATTTAAAATGAAAACCTTAAGGGTAAATCAGATTTAATGTCACCATTTCCAGTGATTTTCAGTTTATAGTTTTATCTGAAGAAGGTGTGTTTAAAATGTATGGGCATAATAATTTTGCTGTTAATTATCAATGCAAAATATATAGTCACAGTTATGCATTACATAAATATAAAGATGTGAAATGCAAAGGAGCTATATATTTTTGATAATAGTTCTAAAGTGCTTAGCTAAATTAATAGTGAGCAATTTGTGCTGGCAGATCTTTTTAAAGATTCTTTTGGTAAAAATTACAGACCTCTGTTATGCTTAATTTGGCATGGCTTAGGTGATGAACTGAATGCATTATGTGCAAAACATAACTCAAAGGAACCCAAAGAACAAACATGATGAAAATCTTACTCTTGTTAAACTACTGCTTCTCATGCACTTTTATGGAGAACTATATGTATGCTTCAAAATCTAACCTGAATCAACTGATGTTTGCGAATTATTTAAACACTAACAAATGCCCATATCACTATCCAATGAATTTGTTTGAACCCAGGCTGTTTTAGGATAACTGGATATTTTCCTGATAAGGAAAGATAGAAGTGCCTTACTGCTTGGGCTTTGTTTAAAGGAAACAAATCACAAGTCCAGGCTCAGATGACAAGATTATTTTTTAATATGCATATTGCAAAAACCCAGAGAAAATCCAGGAATGCTTAATTAATCTCCTATTTGAATTTGCACAGGACAACATGCATGCAAAACCAACAAAGTCTACTTTTGCAATTTCATGCTGCTGCTGAGGTTTCCCACTATAATCTTTTATTTGTTGGCACAACAATTCTTAGAATCAGACCACAAGTTTCAGAACAATAACAAGTTAGAAATCAATTAGTTTTATTCTTTGAAGTAGATTTCCAATTCAGACAATGAAACATTTTAAGGTCTGTGTAATCTCAAACAACTACACAGGGTTTGTTGTATATGGCTGGCACTAAAGTTGAATTGCATAATGAATTAAAAAACACTTCCTGCAACATTATTTGCTGAAATTGGTTGAAAGTGTAACATATCACCCATTACCTAAAGTTATAGCCAATTTGGAGGGGTGGGGGGTTAGCAACCATAATTAATGGTTTATAGCCAGCTCTAGTTAATTTTTTTAAATTAAATAACGTGTTTGAAAAACCTTCTGTCACTAAGCTGCCATCCAGAACTGCAAGACTGAAATTAGTTATGGACACCATAAAGCATATCAGGGTTTGGGCAACTGGTGGTTTGAAAATCAAAAAGAACAGAATTAAACAAGGAATGAAAACACGTCAAAATAGCCCAGATGTGATACTGTGGCTAAAGACGTCCCATTTTCCAAGTTATGATTTTAAAGTGATCAGTGAAGATAGAAGGAAGGGGGGAAGGGAGGGGGTTAATGAAGTGCAATAAAACTGGAGTACGTAAGATTAATGAGAGAGTCATTACAATCAAAAGGTGGAGTTATAAGAGCGCTGGTTCTTATCTGACTTGCTGAAATTAAATACATTATTACGTGCAATACTCTACATTCAAATTTCACAAAAGGCTCTAGGGTGGAAAGTTTAGGGAAGGAAGAGGGGAAAAGGCCCTCTCTCTTCTCAGAGAATATTTCATATTGTTAGTGGCTTTTGCAGCATTCAATTGGAGAACTTTAGCTGCCATATATTATAATGGTATTTTAGCTCTAAAAGTAGTTTTCCAGTCAACGTTCTTTGCCTTTCAGGGAGACAAACTGTTTTTCTTCCCTCTAAATGAGCACAATAAAATGGGTAAGCTGTCCGGGAGTGGGGGGTGGGGAGAGCAGACAGTATAACACTCAATAGAAAAAAATGTGATACAGACAAAAGGAGATCTAAAACATGTTTACAGGATACACTACCATTTATTCTACAGGTCAGACTACAGGGAAAGTGTTTCTTCCCATCACTATAATCATTAGAGGCTGTTCAGACTCAAACCTGCTCTGACTTTGCCAGTGAACCTTTTCAAAAGTAATGAAGAGAGGAACCAGATCACACAAAAAGGTTGGAAAAATAATCCTATTTTAGGATATACATTTCACAAATGTTTCTTGTATTTATGGCCCAATCCAGCCATAATAGAGGCGAGATCAATGGGATTGTGCACAATGTCTATTCATCCAGATATAGGCAGTGGAATCACAGTTTATAAACATAATAGGTATGCTAAAGTGCTCAGTGAGTGCCCCAGTAAAAACGAATTCCTCCTGTGCATGGGTTTCCCATTCACTTCAATGGAGGAATCAGATATGTGAAAAAAATGGCTTCCCATTCCATTGAATGGATTGGGAAGAACGTGGAGATGGGCAGATTTCTATGTATGCATGTGTCTGCATTCTGGGAAAAGAGAGAACATTCTTGTGCGGTGTTTATAAGAGTGTCAAGATGAATCAGCTGATGTGTCGGAATTAGATGGCTCTTTTGTTAGTTGATGATGAAACAATTGTCTTCCAGCCTGCCATAGTAATGATCAGGTGGTGGTCTGCTTCTTTCTGTGTTGGAGACCATAGAAGAAGGTCACTGAGGTAAAGGTAGCTATATGTACCCTGGAGGCAGAGGTGAGCCACTGGTGCTACTGTGATCTTGCTGAAAATGCAAGGTGCTGAGGTGAGGCAATAAGGGAGAGTCTTGTACTGGAAAAGGTGGTGTCCTAGAGAGAACGTGAGGAACTTGCAGTGTGAGGGGTGGATTGATATGTGTAAGTATGCATCTGGGAGATTGACTTATGTCATGAAGTCGTGGTAAAGTGTTTCCATGGTGAACTGGAGCAATACCATCCTGAAGCGCTTGTAGATTACCCACATGCTGAGGAATTTCAAATCCAGTACTGCTCGCCATGACCATTGATGCTTCTTGAATACCACAAAGAATACTGAGTAGATGCCCGTATAGTGCTCTTTGGGTGGTACTCATTCTATGGCTGACATGTTCAGCAAGTGTTGCGCTCACTCCCAGATAACTCGTCTCTTGGAGGTGTTGGTAGATACCGGTGATAGAAGATACCGAGTGGGTGCATAGGAGATAAGATCTTTTCATTTTTCCCTTGAGGCAAGGTATTAAGAATCCAAAGGTCCATAGTCATGTCTAAGCACTGAAGGAGGATTCAGTCTGCCTTCTACTGCACAAGATGAGCAATTGTGGAGACTGTTGTCCGTTGCCCTTTGGGGCATTTTGAGATCCAAATTGGTGCCCTGATGTGGTCTGGATAAATATATTGGTTTTAAGGTAGAAACTAGCCTGAGTAGAAGGAAGAAAATGGGAGCTAAAGGTGACATGACTATTTCAATCAGGCATGAGCAAAAAACTGATTGGGAGATGCCCACTTTTCCAAAGTCTTTGCTCCTACATAATGATCATCATGGAGTTATAGCCCAATTCAGTGACCCCATGTGCCAGCAGGAGATCCTGCTATATAAAATGGGTTAGACAGGGGTTGGTGGGCTGGGGACAGGAGATGCGAAAATACAGCTGCATCTAAGGGGAAAATGTATTTGAAATGGTTTTGGTGTATATTAGAGATGGAGATTAAACAGCTGGATTTTTGTTGTTGTTGTTGCAACAACTAAAACATACTGAGATAAAATAAATGAAAGCATACTCCCATTCTTCCACAAATCTCTTACACTTAAGCCACCATGAGAGAGCCAGGCATTGCGCTTCAAAGCAGCCAGATTTTTTTTTTTTAGGGCTGGTATGCACTACCTGCCCATGTTCCTTCTAATTATATACTCTTTATTGTTTTAAGAAGAAGCAAGCCCTTTATCGGTAATAATTTAAGCTATCACTTGCTTGGCACCTGCTACAGATCAATAGCACATAGTTAAGTGGATGAAAAGGCTAAATGTGATTGTCATTTGCAATGCAAGGTTGTAGTGGTCCCCCCCCCCCTCCTTTGAGGCTTTTAGAACATCTCATTTTGGAATACTAAATTCTGGTTCAGGTACACAGCTGCTGCACATTCACAGCATTTTGTTCTACATTAAAGATCTGTCATTTTAAAGGCCAAAACACAAGGATAAGTTATAGTAAAAACTAACATGAAACCTGCAATTTTACAGATTCCATTGCTGGTGGCCATACATCTTTGATGGCAAAACTACATTGGTTGTAGCACCATAAAAATCAATAAATATTAACCTTTTTCTGACACTTTCTGCACAGATGCTTTATCAATTGCTGTCAGGTGATAGAGCAGTTGGTAGTGTGTACTATATTTTTCAACTAAGAATCTATAACCAACTTAAAAATCAATGTAAATTAACAAGCCTTTTAAATTCAAAAACTACCAGTGGCGTTTCAGTTTCCAGTGTCAAGAGTAAAACAAACAAGCAGTAGTGCTACATCACAAAATCCACCTTATTTGCCTTCTGCAGTGGAATAAACTGCATGATTTAGAAGAAACCTGACCAGCTTTACAAACTTTTAAAATACAAATGAAATCAAATATTTATTTGAAAATAAATCCTCACATAAGTTGCAGAACACAGAGATTGATTATCTTTGTTTCCATCCTAGATTCATATCTACAAATTGCCAAATTCCCTTCCTTCCTGGCACCACTCATATGAAAAGCCTTCTAAGAACTGCGTGAAGGGTTTGTTTCCTTCAGCACAGAGATAATCTCTGTATGACTGGATTTATAGTAGCCACCATATGGCTGCTTTTCATCTTAATCCACCTTTCCTCACAACTATTTGAAAGTTAAGATACACTGATTTCAACTGACTTTACTTTCATGTAAATAGTGGTCAAAGTTCCTAATGCTGCAACTGCACTGCTCACAGCCTGTCAATCCACCTGCCAAGGTTCACCCAACAAGAAAGCAAGTGCAGATTCACCATTTGGCAAGTTTAAATAAAAGATCCATGTGGGTTTGAGTCCTTTCTTATTATTTTATGTCCTTCTTTGATCACTTGTAATTAAAAACACCTGATTTCTAAATTCTGTTACTGCACTCTGAAGTATTCTCTTTTCATGGTTGGTTGGTCTCAAGTGGTAGATGGGTTCTGGTTTTCTTCATGATGGCTTGTTTGCATACAGATGATACAGTTTACACCTCTGGAGCTACAATGGTATTTCCCTCCCTCCCTTAGAGAATGAATGAAAGATAGGTTGATCTCTTTGTATCTTCCATGGGCTAACTGCTGTGTTTTTTCAGCAGAAATGACTATTAGGGAGGCTTAGCAATAATTACTGGAACTGAAAACACAGTAAGAGGAATGGACATTTTGGCTGGTACATTCCAATGCATGTAAATTGCCATGGGTCAAGATGTCTCATTTGCATATTTAACTTTTCCCTTCCTCCATGAGAGAGAAATCACTTAAATAGATACCACTGGGAAGGAGCAGTTGGTAACATTTTTTCCAAGATGGAAGGCACAAGAGAAGGCAATGGTCACAATCTTCTGATACCTGTGTATGAACTGGGCTTTTCCTCCTAACCTTTTGCTTGCCACATGTTGTTATATTACAACTTCCATCATTCCTGAGCACTGGCTGTGTGAGCAAAGGCTTATGGGAGTTGCAGTCCAGCAACATATGGAGAGTTAAAACCCTGCTCTAACCTCGTGTTTCTCTCTGGACTTCTCATTATCTTACTCTCCATCTTTCTTCTGGACACATGCTCTTCTTTCACCCTGAAAAATGGGTGTACTGGTGAAGTGCTGGAGGTGATACTTGGCAATGGGGACTTATGCTGGATCCCAACTCCATTCAACTTGGTCATATGACCTGGTGCAACCCATGCCAGCAAAAAGAGTGGTGTAAGGCAAACTGTTTGTTTCCCCTTTGCCAGGCTTATGGAACTGACATACTTTATGCTATTTTAACTTTATCTGGTGTAAATTATGTGGGTTTCCCTAAGGAGCAGTTCGCTATTTTGGACATAACACTAACCATAGCTTAATTAAACCTAGATTTAAGTGCTGAGGAAGAGAGATGAAAAGGGGACAGGTGAGGAGAAAACACACAGCCTTGATGCTCATTCCCATCTGTTAAACTATGTTTTAGCAAGCTAGGAAGTGAGCATCTGAACTAGCCCTCTAAGACAGGGGTCCCCAAACGAAGGCCCGGTGGCTGGATGCAGCCCAATCGCCTTCTCAATCCAGCCCACGGACGGTCCAGGAATCAGTGTGTTTTTACATGAGTAGAATGTGTCCTTTTATTTAAAATGCATCTCTGGGTTATTTGTGGGGCATAGGAATTTGTTCATATTTTCCCCCAAAACATAGTCTGGCCCCCTACAATGTCTGAGGGACAGTGGACCGGACCCCTGCTGAAAAAGTTTGCTGACCCCTGCTCTAAGGTCTTTCTCACTTCTATTACAGAAGAAGCAATGAAAAAAGTGTTTTCTCCGCTTCTCTCTAAACATATAGTCCTCAGAGAGAACCATACAGCACAATTCACCTATACAGAATGATGTTTTCTGTATTTTGTAGCATGACATGTCTACAAGCCTTAGTAGAACATGAAATGGCTGCGAGCCTTTGCAATACTGGACAATACTTGGCAGGAGGCTAAACTGATGATGAGGCCTCTAGGCCATAAAATCTCATGCCACAATAAATTTGGTATTCTTTAAGGTGCCACAAGATACTTTTTTCTGTTGTAACAGACCTACCTGCTAGCCCTCTGTAAAATATTTGCTGGCATAAGAACTTCCCCCATTTGCTATGTTTCCCCATTAGTTTTCAATGAAGGGACAATGAGGATTGTTCTGCACCTGCACCTGCACCTGCACGTAATGATGCTTCCCAGGCTGGTCTACTCACATATGTACATTGGGGCACACACAATCTAATTCAGTGGCATTGTATACAAGGCTCTTTGTCAACAGAGCATGACTCCAGAACTGCTATATGTAAAAGGTTTAAAAGCAAGTAAAAACTTAGGAGAGGTCTCCTGATTTAATCCTTTTAAATTCTGGCTCTAAGCAATAATATATAGCAAAGAACAAAACTGTAGGTGTTAATACTTCACCAACATGTTAGATTTAAATTTCATCTGAAAAGTCAACATCAGGCACAGAGCACTCTATGGGGAAATAAGTAACTGCTTTAAGAAGCATGATGTTCAGTGAAAGCTAAACTCAAATAACTAAAAGCTTAATTATCATATTCTCTGAAATTTGACTGAAGAATAGAACAAGTTTACATTTGTCATTTCTTTCAATTGCCACTGTGTTACTATTATTATTCAAATACAAATGCTCATTCAGTTGGTCAGTGTCAGGAGCTATCAGATTTTCCCCAGAACATTACAATGTTCTCAAGTTTTGGATTACAAGTTTTTTCAGTCTGCATTTTCTGTTTTACTAGGGTACAACAACTGAGCAACATCAGACGTTTGGAAGGTTTTCTCCCCAGCAACTCCAAGATCCCTGAACTGAAGCCACAGCATGTGTGAATTTAATCAAGCCACCAATGGTATATCGTTTTAAACAGAACTGTACTGGGGTTTGGCATGTGTTCAGTTAGCATTTGCCCTGAAGATGGTTATCTTAGACCAGGGGTGGCCAACTCCCAAGAGACTGCGATCTACTAAAGAATTAAAAACTGGCAGTGATCTACCCCCTTTTTGGGAGTTCAGGTCAAAGTTGTTCAGCTTTTTTTAGGAAGGAGGAAGGCCCATGGAGGGGGGGGGGTTCGGGTCAAAGTTGTTGAGTTTTTTCAGGGAGGAGGTAAAATATTCAGCTTTTTTTTAGGGGAACCACAGTTGTTCAGTTTGTTTGGGGGAGCCAGTGATCTACCAGTGATCTACCACAGACATCCAATGATCTACATGCCTGTCTTAGACTATCACCTTGAGGCTATCCCAGGGAAAAATATAACTGTGTGTCTGACACGGTTCCAATGAAAAAGGAAAAGTCTGCCGAATCTCAGGAAATCACTTTCCCTCTGTCCCCACAAAAAATGTCAAGTTAAAAAGCATTTGTACTTCTAGAACCCTGTCAAGCATCAAGAAGATCACAATAAATTGCAGAAGAGGAACTAATGACAAAACTTCAAAGGAATTTTAAATAGCCTCTCCAACCTGGTGCTCTTCAGGTGTTGCTGGACCTTAATTCCCACCAGCGTCTGACAGGATGTCCAATGCTCAGGCATGAAGGGAGTTGTAGTCCATCTAGAATGCACCAGGTTGGGGAAGGCTGAACTTTAAAATTGAAAAAGTGTAACTATGCTGTGTAACCCTTGTGCTTACAGTTTTGCTCAGTGAGATTTTCACATTACCAAATTTGTTACTACACGGTTGTTAAAAGTAGGGATGGATTATTCTGAAATGTCAAACTTAACTTATTAAAAAAATATTGTTCTAATTCCTTATTCACTAATTAAATTCAAAGAAAAATTAGTTATTGTTTTCACTAGTTCTGCTAAATTCTCACATATTACATGCAGCATTAAACTTACAATATTATAGATACAGTAAATTATATACATATACACTCCAGGTTTCCTACAGTAACCAGATACCTCTAAAAATATTTCTGTATTAATACTTTCAAAATTATACTGCTAAAATATAGCACATGGAGCTTGGCTCCATTATATGTATAATGCATGCAATTTTTGCATATAATTTTGCATTGAATTGGTCAGGCTTTTTTTCAAACACAGAAACCAACCATGTTGCTCAGACATAAGTAAATTCAATGTGGGCAAATCTCAGCTGAGTTGGAACCACCAAATTCTGTGTGTAAATCCATTTAAAGCAGATTGCTCCTCCATCCCTAGTAAACAGTTCTTGAATTTTTGAAAGTCTAATTTCTCTTTCAAAATTCAAAGATAATTACAACAAATATACTTTTGAAAGAATATTGTCTTTCATGTGTTGAAAAAGACTTTGGGTGCAATAAGATCTATGCCTTTTCTGGCATGGCTGTGCTACTCTGAGGGATACAAGAGCACCCAAATAACCAGTCACTACACCAAGTAGGGCTTCAGCATGTTAGTCTCCAAGTAAGCCAGTGGTGGGAAGGGGAGAGAACCTGTGGCCCTCTAGATGTTGTCATCAGTTCTAATCACGGGATATGTTAGGTGGGGCTAGAAGTTGAAGTCTAACAATACTGTATCTGGAACATCATAGGTTCCTCATTCTTGGCCTAAGCTGATCAACTGAAGTCACACTAAAAATATGCAGAAGTTTTAAAATTGTGTTATTGTTCAGTCGTGTCCAACTCGTTGTGACCCCATGGACCAGAGCACGCCAGACACGCCTATCTTTCTCCTATCTTTAAAATTGTATTCTTACATATTTTTCCCTGGTGTTTGAGCAGGGTTTATAACTAGTCAGGGTAAAAATAATCTTACTGATTTGTTTTCAGATTTTTTGATCTATCATTCCTTTAAAGTAATGCAATGTTGGTACCAGGAAAGGGGAAATCTTACTTATAATATTGATTAAAACATATTGGGTTTGGGCTCTTGCTCATAATCAAACACTAAATGCTTCAAACCTATTTGTATCATACCTATATGTCATTGTAAACTGAACATCAAAAATGATTACTTATGGCAGGGGTCCTCAAACTTTTTTAAAGAGGGGGCCAGTTCACTGTTCCTCAGACACTGTTGGGGGCCGGACTTTAGTTTGGAAAAATAAAAGGAACTAATTCCTATGCATATTGCACATTTTTTTCCTTTATTTTTTGGGGGGAGCCCCCAAGAGAGTGGGGCCCTAAGCTACAGCTTGTTTAGTTTATACATAAATCCAGCACTGGTGGGGTGTGTTGTGCCTTGCTGTGGTGCACCTGTGGGGTGATACTAAGAAAAAGCGATTTGGGCGGGTGGGTGTGAAGAGAGGTTGGAAGCACCTGTGGTGATGCCGAGAATGGCGAGAAGGGTTTTAATGGAGACCCTGGCAAAAGAAGGAAACGCTCAGATGGCAACAGAAATGCAGCGAGGCGCCTCTGCCCGAGATCATGAAATGCAAAGGCGGCCCTCGGCATGTATATCATGCATGTAAATCTCTCGCTGCTCCGGGCAACAGGGTGTTTGGGGAGGGGGGGAAGGGGTGATGGAGGGAGGTGGGCTGCTAGAGGAGGGGCAATTTTGTGGCAGGAAGAGGAGCTGCAACCGCTCCCGCGAGCCTGCAGGCTGGAAATCCTCCTTTGCTTGCAACACACTTGCACAAAATACACACAGAAGGGGATTAACAGAGACCCTGGCCAAAGAAGGAAACAATCAGATGGTAACAGAAATGCAGCAAGGTGCCTCCGCCCGAGTTCATGAAATGCAAAAGCGGCCCTCGGCATGTATATCATGCATGTAAATCTCTCCCTGCTCAGGGCAGCGGGATGTTTGGGGAGGGTGGCAATGGAGGGAGGAGGGCCATAGGCCCGTTAGACAGCGGCGTGTTCAGCAATTGCCAGGCTGGTTAGGTTGAGGACCCTGGTGGGCCGGATCCGGCCTGCAGACCGTAGTTTGAGGACCCCTGACTTATGGGATTTTTCACTGTATTTCACAGGAATGTATTATACAACAAGATTTCCAACGTGTTCATAGGATTTCTGCACCCAAAATGGATATGGTTCCATAAAGTTTGGGGTTTTGCTTTTAAAATTTTTATCTTGAAATTTAGAGTAAGAGATGTCTATCAGATAGATATACTGTAAGCTTACTGTAAAGCCTCATTAGTTCACATTGAACAAAACTTATGAGAGATCACATTTAATCTCAACTTCTTTTATATAAAAATCAATAAAAACAAATGAAGCTTCTATGAATCCTACTTTCTTTAATTTTAACAATGACAGTCAAGCTCTTCTCTCAAATGATCATTTTAGAGGTCACTGAAACTATAATTACAGGCCTAGTCACTATCCTGATGGGCTTTCCTAAGAAATGGAGCCCAGTGGGAACATTTTATCCCACTGCTTATTCTGTGGGTCAGCATTTTCTTCTCATATACTTCTTAATTTTCTTAAATGGCAGTTATTTAAGGTGGTGCAAGATACATTCATCCAATAAAATCTAAATAGTACAAGGGACAGAGGGGCAAAAAACCCTCAGCATAGATTCCAAAGATATGAAATATTGTTTCACATTTGAAAGGCATCTAAGAGCTGACAACAGTGAGCGTAACAAAAATTACAGGGAACTATTGCAAACAAAGAATATACAAATATATATTTGTATATATGATAATGGTGATGATAGTGATGATGAATTAATGAAGCTGGGCAAACCTTTTACCAAAGCTTCATCAAAGTTTGCTGTTGCCATATAAAATTAAAATAGGATTGGATCCAGTCCATGGGTAACAATTTGGCCACTGCTGCCTTAATAAATCACAGCAGCAGTGGCGGCCTATATGTTTCAGTCACACTGCAGAAAGAGTGTGCACCTCAAAACACTGAACAACAAAAGCCAGTACTGATTTGCCATCAACGGCTGTGATTCTAGGTCACCAAGTGGGATGTCTGGCAATACCTTCAGACCTGCTCCCTCCAAAGCATATGCTGGGTTCAGGAGCCAGGAAGCTTTCTTTTTAAAATTATTTTTATTGAGTTTATAAACAAATAAAATAATAATAAGAAAGAAAATACAAATAGCAAAGAATTTCCCATAAAGGAAAAAGGTAGCATTTAAGTTTACAAACTGCTCAAATCTATTTACAGGTAGGTAGCCGTGTTGGTCTTCCATAGTCAAAACAAAATAAAAAATAAAACAATTCCTTCCAGTAGCACCTTAGAGACCAACTAAGTTTGTTCTTGGTATGAGCTTTCGTGTGCATGCACACTTCTTCAGATACCTTCAAATCTATGTTCCAGTTCAATTAATCGTAGCTACCTACATATAATTTAATATGCCTATATACAATGTAACAAACAGAAATAAAAAGAAATGTGAATACTTCCGATTAAGTCCATAATACTCTTCCTGCTGTAACCATTAGATCCAAACATCGTCTTCCTACTTACATCCATTATTTAATTTTGTCATTATTGTTTTTTGTATTAATACCATATGTTGTTACTCATTCTTCTAATGTCAGAAAGCCTCTACTATTGCAGTATCCTTGGAGATATTCCCTCACCATTCTCCATTCCTTGTCTACCTCCTTTTCCAAGGCCCCTCTCAGTGGTTCCATTTTTTTCGCTAGATATTCTACCAGTTTAGCTTGCCATTCTATCTTGGTTAGAGGGGTTTCCCTTTTCAGGAGCCAGGAAGCTTTCATAGTCAAAGAGTCCTCCTTGTTGTACTCCAAAATCACTGAAGGAAGATGATTCAGAGGTAGGAAGCACAATGCCTCTACAGATAGCAGCTATAGCACAGAGTGAAAAGGGGTGTATTGTACCAGTTTCCCCTTGCACTATTGGCTGTCCTAATTAAGGGCATTTTAACAGCGAATGAGCACAATTCAGAAAAGTTCATAAGGTGTGAGCATCAGCCCATGAGCTTTTTCCTTTGGCAAGTAACCCTCCATGCTGGATCACAAACTGCTTTAAGATTTGTTGTGGAATGGCATTGCTGGAGGGGCATTGTTGTTGGAGGAGTTAAACAGCAAAATCCCATGCTTGTTCAATGGGAGTTAATCTTTAGTACATGTGTTTTGGATTGTAGCCAAAAGCTCAATGGGCACTTACTTAGTAAAGCAATTCTATGTTTATGCCCATTGTCAAGAAGCAAAAATGTACACGTAGTAGTAAATGGGCTGAATTCCAACAAGAATTGTTTCTTACTGCATTAGGCTACCTTCCCTAGATATAGGTTTCAATGTTGTTACATACCTATCACATTATTTTGCAATTTTTTTGAAAAATTATATTTGGCATTTTAGATCAAAACCTCTATGATATATATTAAGCACATATCATTTGATACCCAAGTCCAAGAAAGCTGTACTGAGATGCTTGCTGGTTTTGCCCCTTACCACCTTCTACTGAGTAGTAATTCCTATGGATGCTGAGGCTTAACAGGATAAACAATGAGCTATTAGCTGAGGTTTCTTTCAGTTCTGTTGTGCTGTACTACTGGGAGCAAAAGTCCAAGCAAAAAAAAAAAATGTCTTTGGGACCTTGTACAATTCCTTTATGTTTTCTGGAAAGAGGGCTGAAACTTGCAGGTGACAATTTTCTTAGCAAGGTTACTACCAGGTGACAATAGTGGACATTTGCAAAGCAGGTAATAACACTACAAAACAAACAAACCCCTATGTAAGGATAAAAACAATCAGCTTTACACAGCCTAATTTTTTGGAAAATACAAATCTAAGGTAATATATATAGGCTGCATGAAACCTAGCATCCTTCTTTAGAAAGAGAAAGGCATTTATGTAAGGTTTTATTTCAAGCACATGCTAAAATTACTATTCTGCACAAGAGAGAAAAGGACTCTCTGCCAATCAATATGACATGCAATTGAAAGACTGACACTAATAGCTATTACTAGAATGAACCTGTTTGAAGCTGAGCTGCTGCTGCTTACTGTTTTCTTTATATAAAGCATTTCAGCTATCAAAAATACTACTTTATGTAGCTTGGAACCCAAGCAACATTCTGCTACTCTAGCAGCAGCTATTTTCAGTATCTCCCCTAACAAGGCCAGGCCTTTTAGTTTTTTGTTTTAAAAAAGTAAGTTGCTGGTATTTAAACAAACAAATAAACAAAAGCATTCAAAATGTACAGGGCTCTGCACTTTAAAATTGACAGTCAAATTACAACCAGAGAAGACGGAAATTCAGCTGAGAAAGGGACCCTATATCCATTCTTTAACAGCTTTGCACAAAGGTATGAAGTATTCTGTTATTTCATGTACCCAATGGACTTAGTTCCATTTGCCCTGATAATTACTATGCTTCGTGTGATTTAATGCCTTACAGGTAAAGAGAACATGAGTAAAATGAAATTGGCCAGCATGATATTTGATACTTTCATCTTTATATTGTGTTTATAATACTGCCTCATCAATGCATATGCAATGTATTGACCACATGGATGACTACAGCCATTTTTACTTTTAAAACCAATGGGTGTAGAGAAAGAAATAAAGACAAAGGGAAATTAATTTCAGGAAATTAAGCAAACCACTGATAATTAAATATCACTTTTTATGTTATGAAATTTCATAACTTCACTTGACATTCAGCGACAGTAGCTTCCACTTGGTAACACAGTCATACCTTGATAAAAATCACACAATAGATCACACTCTAACTTTTAGCAATCATTTCCCATCCACCCCCCTTAATAATTTGATAAATGCTTCTGTCAAGAAGGATAAAGATCACAATTTTATTTAGGCTTAACTACTTGAACTTTCAGGATTCCATTCATGAATATTGCAACTGTTAACAACTGATAGGATCACAGTTTGTCCCATTTTGATGATGTAATCATAGAGCAGCTTGCCTTTGAAGACTTGTTTCATGTAGGCTATGCTTATGGAAAGAGAAATTTATGTGGGGCAAAAATGAGTTCTGACCTTAGTAGCGGCAGCTTAGTAAAAGTGTTTTCATAAAATTTATCAGAGTTTGCTGGCAACAATATGCTAGACAGAATTAGAACAAAGATATGGCTCTTTACTTCTAAAGTAAAAGAGAAAGGATAGAGGCCTGACTTACTCAAGTGGTGATTAATTGATCTGCCTTACCATGAGTTTTAGATCCCAGAAGCCAATAATACAGTTGGAAAGTCGCCAGTAAAGCTACATTTCAACAGTGTTCTTTCCACTTTACTTTAAATAAAATAATATTATGTATTTTGTAGGTTAGGTTTACTATGAGGGTATAAGATAAATTATTTCAGGAAATATACATGCCAGAAGATAAGAGTCTGTCAAATAGATTACTCATATGATGGAATGCAAATTATTCAGGACAAAATCATCTGTAGCTGCTTCTTCAAAGAAGTAAACCTTTCATGTTAAGCAATCATGCGATTTTTTTGTTTGTTTAAATGTGGTTAAAGTTTATTATATTAACCCCTTTTTATGTTTCCCTGTGTGTGTCATATACAAACACACATAGGGCAACTTGTAACCCTTACATTTTTGTGACTGTGACTAACACAGAAATGTGGGTTTATGTGCATGAAGCATCATATATGCAGAATGTTGGTAGTGCTGAAGTCTAAAAGTGAGACTAACATCTAGTGAAGTTACATGGGACATGGGATCTCCCCATAATTTTCTTTCCCTGAAAGTAGTCCTGGAGGGGGGATTTGAATAAGGACAGATGAGGGATGGTCTCATTACTATGGCCCTAATCCATATTACCCACCTCAAAAAAGCTACTATTAGCTGCAGAGTGTAAAATATATAGGCACGAAGGATAGCTTTATGCTTTCTCCCTTTGCTGCTAATAGAAACTCAGGGAGAGGGTTCCAGTTACAGGTAGGTGTTGGTCAGCTGTAGTCAAAACAAAACAAAAAATTAAAAAATCCTTCTAGTAGCACCTTAGAGACCAACTAAGTTTGTTCTTGGTATGAGCTTTTGTGTGTGTATCTGAAGAAGTGTGCATGCACACGAAGCTCATACCAAGAACAAACTCAGGGAGAGGGGGCACTGATTTTAACTGGGGCTACAGTGTGGAAGAGAGTTAGCTCTTCATCCCTTCCCCACAGCTGCTTTTAGAAGAAAAAACTTCCATGAGGAGGTCCAATCATGAATATCCGATGTAACACCTACTTTGAACCTATGCTAGGAGACATGTCCTAATTCCAGGTGTATGATAATCATGACTGGAGAAGATTGGTCTGACACAGTCAAAATGAATAAAAAATTGTAGCACCTTACAGACCACTAAGTTTGTTCTGGGTATAAGCTTTCGTGTGCATGCACACTTCTTCATTAATGACTGGAGAAGGCATTCAGAAGCTACTGCTCATCATGTTCAGGTCCGATACTGCAACAAGTTTCAAGGCCAAGGCCTGGTTCTAATTAAGCCTTGTGAACATGTGCAAATACAATGTGAATACACTTTTTTAAATGATTAATAAGAAAAAGTAAATTGATCATGCATGATTCACTTCATGTCTGAATGCAGAACACTTCTGTGTAACATGCACCTGAGTTACTGTGAGTCATATAAAAGTGTGAACGGTTATGGAACAATGAATTTGACTGAAACAAGATCAAAATTGCTTTGTTCCTTGGTCAGAGTCATGCATATTACATTAAAAGGTACTTTCTCCCTACAGCCATTTAACTGAACTCCATTTGTGAAAATGAAAATTCAATGACAACAGCCATAAAGATGTTCTTACCAGCATGCAGGTAAGCTAGGTCAGGGTTCTCAATATCAGGATGCAATTCTTTCAGGTGGTTGCGAAATTCTACAGGGATATTGGTGCCATATTCACACTTGGGACAGTTGTACATCTTTACCCCTTCATGTTTGCCTGTATGCAGGATATGCTTGCGGATATTTTCAGCACAGTTAGACCTGTAGCAAATGCAGGGGAAATATAATGAAGTTATATTATACATGCATATTCACTGAATTGAAATATTGCTGTAAAACAGTTGGCTCCCCACAGTTATGCTTGTGAGTAACTTCCACATACACAACTTATAATGACACCTGCCAAGCTTTCCATGAGGGCTAGTTTTAGTATAATTTTAAAAATTGCAGTTTGAAATCATTTTTTAAAATAATACTCCCTCTTTCCTTTTTTTTTATTAAAAAACCACCTTAGAAATAATCATATCTAGTAAGGATGAAAGGTGGTATACAAATTTAATTATTAATGATGATAATAATGATGATATGAAGGAGGAGGAGGATTAAAACTTGCTGGTCCATTTTTTTAAGGGTTGGGGATATATACAGCCATGTTGTACAGATAATGCTGATATCACAGGCACATATAAAAACACACACATTAGAATCAAAGTATACATACATTAAGCTTAAAATAAAGTTTGAACCCTTCCATTATTATTTTTATTATTTCTTATAAATCATAAGCATAAATAAAGGCATGGTGCTGCCTTATAAGCATGGAGGAGAGGGTATGCAACAACCAAGATGGGACCTAAAAACATGCAGTGGGAATTAAAGTGAACTGTTAGGACAATGAAAAGAGGTGCAAAAGTTGGTTATCTTTTTCAAGGAACTAGCATGGTCACAACACTATCATGTTGACAGGCTGAACTTTTTGTTGGATACACTGGTAAAAGAATAGTGCCATGTGTGTCCCGTCCCCCCCCACTGCATCTGGGGCAGCAGGCTAACTTAGGGGATGCAGGGTACGCTGCATGGGAACTCTGCCCTCCAACATTTTGCTGTTTGCATGTGTGAGCAGGCAGAATAATGAATGCCTTGAGTTTTCCTTCCACTAAATCAGATGGAGAAGCCATTGGGAACAGAGGAGCTCTGTGTGAACATCACAGTCCTGAATGTGCAAAGAACACGTTACAAGCCAGCTCCCCCCACCCCCACTCTAAACATTTTCAGTGGGGGGGGGGGGAAACTTGGAAATGATAAATGAATAAAGTTTTTTAAAAAATACAAAAACATAACAAGGAAAAGAGAGGTAGAAGGAAATCTACCAAGAAAACAAGATAGGATTGAGTGTACACCTGGCTTTAAGAGGATTCTGGACATTTTAAATACGTATTTGCTAAAATGACAGTCTCTAAAATATCTACAAGAGGTAGGTCAATTAAAAGCAGGAGTTCAATGCTATCTCCTACGAGGTGATCACATAAAGTTGGTATCTGCCTTATGGTGCTGTCTAAGCTCACCTTCTGTCATGGACATCTGCTATATAATAACACACTACTCAAATATCAGAGAAGAGGCCTATAAGCTTTATTACAATTAAGAGGAGCTCCTGGGCCTCAGCTCTCTCAAGCACTTGTGTGACTAGCCATTGCTATAGGGAGTGCTTTGCAGCAACAGTTTTCTAATGAGCACTCTAACAAAAGAAAAAGAAAATGGATTCATAAGAATTGTTTCTAGAACTGTACTTTAATGGATAATTTATTAAAGCAGCATAAATGAATGTGTTACAAAATCCACAGGCTTATATGCATATATTAGTCTTACTGTTCCTGAAATTTTTATCCAAAAGCTACGTTTAGCCTAACATGGTAGAAGTCCACTACTGGCAGTTCCCTCGCTGCAAGAAGTTAGGTTACAGGGAACCAAGCAGAGGGCCTTCTCGGTAGTGGCGCCTGCCCTGTGGAACGCCCTCCCAGCAGTTGTCAAGGCAATAAGCAGCTATTTTACTTTTAAAAGACAACTGAAGGTGGCCCTGTTTAGGGAAGTTTTTAATGCTTGATGCTGTATTGTTTTTAATATTCGGTTGAAAGCCGCCCAGAGTGGCTGGGGAATAAATAATAAATTATTATTATTATATTACTGTATTTTGAAACTTCCTTAATTTCTATATTATTATTATTATTATTATTATTATTATTATTATTATGCCTGAGCTTATTAACTATTATTCTGCGATAGTGGCTTTTTGGATTGAGGTTAATGGGCCCATGTTGTTCAATGTCTTTATAAATGACTTGGATGAAGGAATTTGCAGATGATATGAAGCTGGGAGAGGTAGCCAAATGCTGCAGAAGACAGGATTGGGATTCAAGATGACCTTAACAGATAGGGCAAAAAGTAACAAAATGAATTTCTATAGGAACATATGTAAGGTTGTACACTTAGGCAGGAAGAACTAGCTGCACAAATGTAAGGCGGGGGGAAACTAGCTTGCCAGTAGTACATGTAAAAAGGGGTCTTAGTAGACCACAAGCTGAACATGGGGCAGCAGTGTGATGCCGCAGCAAAAAAAAAGGGGGGGAGGGGAGCTAATGCTATCCTATGCTGCATCAACAGAAGCATAGTTTCCAGATCAAGGGAAGTAAAAAATCCAGAAAGCTAGCTCTCTTTGAATAGCAAAGTTCATTATTTATTTTCTATACTGCTTAATATTATCTACCTACCTACCTATCTATATTTCTAAGTGGTGCACAAAAAACAGAAGCAACAACAGATAACAAACCAAATATTACAAAAAATACAGAGTTACATATAAAGATGTTTCCTTAACACAGTTATATCAGTATAAATTTAGCTTCCAGGATCTCACCAAGGATCCAGCTAATTCTCAGCTCACCCACAAAATTCTAACAACCAGAAGAGTTCCTGGAAACAGCAATAATAACCCTAGTCTCTCACTCTAGACTTGTTTTTGATGGGCAGGCCCATACCTGTGCTCCGTTAAGCTGCACTCCCCTCACCCAGTTCCAGGTGCAACAGGTTCATTGAGTTCCCCAGGGGGTCCAGGGGATGGGGAAAAGCCCCCCTCCCCTTCACTCACAACTCTTTCTCCACCATCTATCCTCTTCTCCTCTAACTGCTTTTCTTATTGCTATTAACTTCTTAGCTCAATGTCCCTCTGTCTGGGGCATGGGAGACGAATAGGGCTGACTGAAAAATATGTTATGCATTGTGTGTTGTTTATATTCATGTGCATCTCTGTATGTTTTTCAAATTGAATCTCAGATCAAATGAGACCCTGCTATCTCCTGGGAGGAAGTTGTCAGAATGGATCCTGTGCCCTGCCATTCCAAGAAGGAGTGACTTCTCCATTGTCCAGAAAGAAACCAGTAAGAAAAAAAGCAATAAGAGATAAGATCTCATAGCACTTGAGAACCAGCACCCAAAGGACCACAATAACAATGTGAAATATTATCACTGGGATTCATGTTGGGCAACTAAACAGAAGTGATAACCTCCTGTTTTATTCATGCTTTCCCAGAGAGAATTACCAGTATCTTTGCAAAGCCAGAGAAAGACACACACAGGAAGGTTACCAAGGTCAAGCTTCAAGATTTGTAGACAACCTTAATATAAGGTTGCATTACAAATGCCATGCAATCAAATATAGCTGCACAAACTCAGGTTGCAGAATCAATGACAACAGCAGGCCAAGACACACACACACAAATAAAAACCGTTCCACAAATGTTGATATTCATGTATTTTAACTCTTCCTGACACCCCAATGTTTCATATAGAAAATAATCAAAACCTGTTTGGAATTAATACTGACAGTACTGGAGTAATGCTAGTGCTTTGTGGTAACAATGCTTTCAGCTTTTCCGCATTTGTAGCTTTGCAAGGTTTTTATGATCTATTTGTTATGACATACAGTATGTGTGACAGATGTCCAATGCTGGCTGCTATAAAGTAGCAGAGGCCTGTAGGGCAGGAGCTAGAACCTGCGCATCAGCACTGAAATGCTTGAGAAAACTGATAAGTTATTGCTCTTGTCCCAGTATCCCTTCAGCAAAAGTTGTATGTCCAAATGGCAGCTCCGACCACACACACACATACACATTCACAGTCACCCTTCTAGCACACACCAGTTTCCCAAGTGTAAAATAAAAGAATGTACAAAGTAACTACTGTAAATACAAATGTTTAAGTGGGTAGCTGTTCTGAAGCAGCATTCACTCCTTTGCACACAAGAAACTAAATACTAAGAAATTAGCTAAAGGAAGAGTTGCAGTGATGTATTCTTCACCATCTAAAAATAAGATGCGAACAAAAAACATTTGGTGCTTTGTATACACGAGGCTGCAAGCCACCTTGACTGCTGAAGAACGCTCAGCTACTCTTCCACTGTATTTTGAAAGATTCGGCACAAACAGGGCTTTTTTTCCCACCTGGAAGTCGCTGGAACTCAGTTCCGGCACCTCTCAAGTAGGTGCCATTGCAATTCTAAAAGAACAAGGGAGGAGTTACTGGTGAGCTCCAGCAACTCTTTTTCTAGAAAAATAGCACTGGGCACAAGGAATACCGAATGGCAACAGATACCTAGGTTAAGAGTAGCACAAACAGAGAATTCAGATGTTAGATTTAGAATAAGTTCACAAGTAGCAGTAGCTTTTCCACATTTTATTAACAAAAACCTTACCTAGAACCAGAGCCCTCTTCTCTGAATTGACAGATACCGGATAATAGTATCTGCTTTTTGTAGAAGCATACAGCAGCTTATGATGCAGAAATTGGGCCATTAACTATGTCAGCAGGGAAGCTACATTCTTAAAAGCAACAACTGGTTGCATTTTATGTACAGTTTCATAATAGGGTAATATAGTTCAAATACACAGTCCAATTAATCTATTTTTGCTTATTGATTGGAAAATTAACTCTGTATAGCCGAAAGTCTAAATAATACCCAAACATCGCTCAGTGCCCCAATAATGCTCTTTGCTCTGCAACCACATTTGCTAGCATTCTTATGAACCACAAGCGGAGACCAAGAGGAACAAACAGAACAATATGAACTTTGAAAATTTGCACAATCTGAACTCAGTTTCAACTGAGAACTTGGAGGGGGGAACCTTTTAGAGGATAATGTAAAAATGTATCAGAAATTGAATTCTATTCTATACAAAGGTATCTGTTTTAAAATGTTCGAGAATATGCCATAATTTTGACATTTAAGTGGTCTCATCAATCTCAGTGGAATTATACAGCTGCTTGAAATGAAATTGAAAAATGATGTGCAATTTACACAGTAGTCATGGATTGCCCCATTTGCTCAAAAATGGGTTGGACAGGGGATGGGGAGGACTTTAGCAATCCATTTATTACATTTTGCCTCCTACCAAATATTATTATACTCTCCTTATGTGTTTGTGTGTGTGTGTGTGTGTGTGTAATACACATACATATATTCCAAATAAATAGCAGGAATAAAAGCAGTCAAGATACAGTGAAAGAGAATTTACAATTCTTTGTACATTCACAGAAATGCAGAAAATATGCTCACAAATGTAAATGTACAGATGGAGTTTATGAAAGCTCATAGATTCTGCTTGCTGTAATGAGATGAAAAGAGACTCTGAACTTTGCTGGAGTCAGAAATGATAGCAACACACCCTGAAGGCTGCCTGTCAATCCTATATGCAGATGGTACTTCTTCCAACTGGCCCTTTGTGTCAGTTCCTTCAGCCACTCTTGTAGCAGACATAGCTCCCTAGAGGGAAAATCCTGTTGATCTACTGCCTGGTTGAGTGTCCAAAGCAGTACTGTCTCTATCACCTCTACTCTAAATGATTATTTCCTTTAGCTATTGTACTGCCTTCGCCATCTTGTATAGCCAGAGACAGAAAACAACTCTCCCTCTCTGTCTCTTTCATTTCATTTCACCTGCTCAGATTCAATTCCTGAATGCAAAATTTGGTTCGTCCAAGATGGTAACACAAATCCCATATTTATTATGCGATGTTCATTGCATGAATTCTACATAAATAAAGTTTTTAAAAATAAAACCAAACCAAAACGTATTGTTTCTGCTTTTCACATATGTGACTTGTCTGTGGATTGCAAAACTTGTATCATACTTGGTTGCCCTCACACCATCACTGTAAGAAATATTATTGATCTTTTTAAAATCCAAGAATAAGGTTTTCTGCACTTAAAATTAACTCTTTATTGTCAAAAGTACACTTACAAGTTAGGAAAGAGAATGTCCCTTGATCCTATGTCTCTCAGCTACCCCTAGGTGTGCACCTGATGAGGCAGTTGCCGCAACAGAGAGGCCTTGTCCCCTCAGCTTATGTATTTCCCTCACCAGAGCTGTATCAAAACAGGCAAAGACTATGCCTGCATGTTACCTGTTTCTGCCCCTCCCCTTTTAATCCTCTTCTGGTCCTGAGAGACAATGGAGTAGGAGAGGTGGGGGCAGCAGAAGAAGGATGTGTAGAAGCCCTTGACTGTACACTAGTCTGACCTGTCTCCCCCTCCTCCTGCACACATTCTTCATTCTCCAATCCTGCAGCTTCTCCTGCCTCTGCCCACTCTCTCACCATATATAAAGGTCTGGTGACTTCTGTTTCAGTGTATCTGAAGAAGTGTGCATGCGCACAAAAGCTCATACCAAGAACAAACTTAGTTGGTCTCTAAGGTGCTACTGGAAGGAATTGTTTTTATTTATTTTTATTTATTTTTTTACTATGGCAGACCAACACGGCTACCTACCTGTAACTGTTTAACATTATTAGAACGATATTAGATATATCATTCTAAAACATCACAGGGCATACTTGCAAAATAAAACGTTTCTTACCTTCGTCAAAACGCTGTCTCCCTACTGCTGGTAGCTGGTTGCTCTGTAGTGCCTTCTGGTGTCACATTTAAATAATGTTAAAGCATAATGTCATGTGGCCATATGGTTTTCAAAATCATTCCTTAGCCCTTCCTTAATGTTAAAAACTATGAGTGTAGATCTTCCCCAAGTAAGCTCCATGCCTCAATGGGACTGACTAGGCCAATCCAGTATTCTTCTGATTAAATGGCAATTCTTTTTTGCAGGTGCTGCTAAGAGGGCGGGGCCAATGAGGCCAGAATACACTGACAAATTCACTCCAGCTGTGGGTCCTTCAAGCTAACAGGGAGGGGCTGGGGAATGGGGCTTCACTGTGGGCAAAAGAAAAAGAAGGGAATATTTTCTTTCTAATACTGGGAAACAACAGCATTGGATAATTGTAAAAAATATTTATAGACTGTCCCTCATATCAAACACCAAGGTAGAGAACAATAAAATATGCAACTACAATAAAACATAAAGGGTCATAAATACAATAACAAATAACAAATAAATAAATGACTGGCTCAAGTTGAACAACTGTGTAGCCCCTGTCAACATAAAAAGCAGAAGAAAGGGTGGCTGCTGAATCTCTGTATAGTACAGCATGGGACCAGCAACATTAATGCCCAACTTCTAGTTGAATATAGTTGGGCTTCTGAAAAAATGGGGAATAACTAACATTGCTTCTCCAGATGATCTCAGTAATTGCACTGGCATGTAAGGGTTCAGGCATATGGCAAAGGTGGGATGGCAAAGTTAAGCAAGTTAATGAAATATCATTTCTAATATTTCCATGATGCTCTATTGGAAAAAAAAAACCTATACCATTGTTCCCCTCCGAAATCCCATTTTTTGCAAGCAACTTCTCTTGCCTTTAACTCAGACCCAGACAGGCTCACATTTTACTGGCACCACCAGCAATAGTTGTGCTCTGCAGCTTTCTACTTAGGGATGCTTACATGTTCTGCTAGTCCAAAAACTATTCTATCACTTATGGGAAAAGAGAGAGAGGGAGAGGGAGAGGGAGAGGGAGAGGGAGAGGGAAGGAAAGAGGGAAAGAGAGAGAGAGAGAGAACAAGAACAAGAACACACGAACGCTAATAGGACAGAGGCACTGAATGATAAGAGACAGGAACCACTGAATTTATTTAATAATCCCTGTCCGTTTCACAAAAATGGCCTGTGTAATCTTTTTAAAAATAATAACTGGGTTCATTTCAGAGCCTGCACAATGCTTCTCTTTGTCCCTTGTAAGTCTCTCAAATGTCTTATTTTAAAGGAATATATAGTACTCCCGGAAGACATTTTCCCATTTCTATTCTCTTCAACTCCTGTGAGCCCTTGTTCTGTGTGATAAGGCAATCTCCTTCGGGATCTGAGCTGTGTAGTTTCGCACCACGAGTGACAAGGACTCGACTTGAATAACTGCTGTGCGCAGGTTGTAATTATGTCAGCTGGAGTGTTGAACAAGGGGACTGATTAATGTGAGCCCCAGCCCAGGCATAGTCCCTATCAAAACCTCCGTGCAGGCCAAGCAAGTGGGGATGGGTTAAAGCAGAAAGACAAAACATGCTGCATTGTCCATGATAGATGAATTGCTCCAACAGTCTTCAGGCAGATGTTCCAGGACAGTATAATATACAATTACTCTGCCTTATCACCTTCCAAGGGACAATAAAGCTTCCTCCTTCTATAGCTCATGTGAGTGAAGGCAAAATTAGTTTTACTTTTACAACACTGACTCACTTATCATGTTGCCTTGATTGTGCTTTTACAGCTAAAGAAAACATATATTCCACTTTTAAACTGAAATAAAATCCCTTTAATAAAAACCAGAGAACTCTTTTGAAACTATTTTGCATCACAGCAAAGGAATTCGAGAAGACTTGAGTTAAGTCATGGGGAACTAAAAGATATACTGCTATCATTAAAGGGACAGGCTTGGGAAGCATGTTTAATGCTACATCACATACACCGAATCGTATGCCTTTGCTCTACAATAATTACCACCCAACACTGTACTAGGAATCACAAACACTGCTTAGAATCCCCACTATAAAACCCTTTTCCTCCTGCTAACCTCCGTCACTGCCGGGGTGTTAAGGGTAACTATCTGTATAAAGTGGTTTTGAGGTTGCACTTTTAAAAAATTATGAAAGCAGGGAAAATACATCAAAAGATACAAAAGATACATTTGTATCTTAATAGTTTTTTATATATAAAAAACTCACTGATGCTAATTGAAATATGTTGTCCAAAAAGGAGGGAAGGGGAGAATGCCGTTAAGAAAAAGGTATTATTACAAGAATAAATAGAAAAACATGTCTCAGACTTAAGGCTCAGGGCTTGTGGGATGCCAGATATGACCACAGCACCATGACCATTTAATTTGTCTCCACGGCAAGGAAATGATGCCCCTAGTGGGAAAATGAGGCTGATTTACCAATGGTTGGTACTGCTTGCCTCAATATCAATCTCTTCCTTTCATAAAAAAATTACGTACAAAGTAGTTGTCAAGAAGTATAAAAAGAACTGATACATTGGCAACCAAATGAAAGGAAGTGGTATGAAGCCGTTATTTCCTTTGGTGAGTGAAAATGATTCTTGAATAAAAGGGATGTTTAAGCTGACAGAACTGAAGGAAGGAGTTATTTTGGCATGTGAAATGGTTTTTAGGGGGTTATTAAGATGGCAGGGTGTTTGCAAACTACAGGTGGGTGCTCAAGCCTAGCAGAGAGGGCTGATGCAAGTATTTTGGAAGGCAAGGTGGAGGAGTGCACACCGGGATTGGAAGGCAAGGGGTATCATCACAAGCTAACCACCAAATCTTCTACTGGGCCCTGCCCCATCAAGACTGGTGCATTTTTGGTAATTTGGCTTAACATGATTGTAATTCCTATTTTAATTCCTGATCTCTTATCTTACTGTCAGTAGGCCTAGGAATGTTGTGTGCTAAAAAGTAAGAGGCTGCCACTGCTGAGCAATAAGGAGCTGGAGTCCTTACCAGTGGGCCTTGCAAGGAAGTGGAGGAAGCAGGTGGGTTGCCAGTTTAGCACATTGCAGGTGTGTGCCATAATGTGAGCAGTCAGTAATGTGGGCAGTCAGTAATCATGCACTTGCATGGTGTTGATAGAGCCTCATGCCTTCACGACAGACACCAGTTTGCTGTCTTCCCCAAACAGATACACACACACAATCACTAGCCTTTTACTTCCCAGTGCACCACTGTCTTTGCTACTCCTGGCAGTAGGAAGATACACATCTCTTCAAAAAAAATTTTTTATGAGAACACGGCTAGGAGAGAGGCTTCTCCACTCCTGTCCATGGTGCCTTTGAACAGAGAGACAGCAGCGAGGCTTTTTAAGAAGTTACAGGAAATGTTAGCAGAACAGAGCTCTGAAGCATTCCCTCATTAACTTGACCCTTTATGAAGGAAAAATATGTGTAAATAAAGGCTTCTGAGTCTGAACAGTGCCATCATAAGACACAGACCGCTGAATGGACCTATGGAAGTGACCAGCAATGTTCACCTGTATGGCAATGTAGCCCTTAACCCAGGGGTTGCCAACATGGTGCCCTCAATATGCTATAGACCCACAACTCCCATCACCCGACTTTTATTCCTGCTGACTGCGGAGGACTGGAGTTGTTGTCTAACAACTTCTGGAGGCCTACCCCTGCCTTAACATATTATAAATGGAAACCCTCCAGCTCTTAGCGGCCTAACAGAGCTATGGGTAGACAACATGGGAGTAATCTTGCCAATAAGCTGGCAGACTAACTAGTGGATAGAGTCACAAAACCACTTCAGATGTTGGAACTGCCGTGACACTATGGCAGCGCTTCATGGGAAAAGCTAAAATCTCAGCTGGCATATCCAGAAATACAAGCACAGCTTTCTGGTGGTGATTTGAGAGAGCATGGCAATTCAATTCTGAAGTTGTCTTATGCATTAGTATTGCTGCTTGTATTTGTGGATTGCTCTAGAATAGATCATATGCTACTCACTCCATGCAACCATAGAAGAGATTTGAACATCCAAATTACCCAACCAAATTCATTGTTATTTGCTCCTATGTTGGGCTCCTGATTTATTTGCTTCTTGTTCTGGAAACAACTAGGTACATGTACTGGCTTCCTCTGACTAATTAATAACCACTGGCAGGCAACTGTGAGCAAGGATTTCCCTCGTTGCCATAGGTATTTCTGAGAAAGGCTCACTTCTTCTGACCATACTTGTTTCTTGCTGTCTTAACATCCATCACTTTCCGACCACCACCCCAAATTAAAAAGCAAAGTGAGTGCTTTCACTAGAGTGGTACATCAGGGAGCATTCAGCTTCTAAAGCAGTCAGAAACATAAACTGCAATTTAAAACACCTTTAAAGCTCATTCTCAAAATGGCACAACTGTGTAACAACTGTATGTCTATGATGCAATAAAACAACTCTCCACAAAGGCCCCAAGTCAGCAGCCCTGCCCTGTCACTGCAAAAATTTAATAATTAGCCTGAAGGGGGTTGAAAGGATGGGTGTGCATGCAAGGGATGTAAATGTATAAATACCTTATTTTAAGAGGATATTGGTGGTATCATAAAGTGTGATTTTCAAATAGTTTATGATGTCATCTAAAATGCTCTGATATATTTATAGGCACATAACACAAAGAGAAGTTTTATAGCAATATAAACTGCAGAGCTTTCTGGACATGTATCTTAATAGCAATATCACTGCTGAACAAAATATAAAAAGATAGTACAGTTTTAGAATGCAGGCTGTTCCACTCAACCAGGGGGGGGGGGAGCAAGACTAAGGGCTAGACTTTGAACTTGATAATCTGCCTTGAGAAAGGAAGAAGAAAAATATACAACTGGGGGACAAATTGTGTCTGGTGAGTCACAGATCATCTTCTGGTACTTCCTTGCACCACAGTGAAGTAACCTGCTTTTGGGTATAATAGAAAATCACTTCCTCTGTGGATTCCTGCTCAGCTTCAGGAATCGTAGCTTCATATTCTGTCCCTGTGCTCATGGCAGAGAAAGCCTATTGCAGAGAATCAGCATTAGCTGCTGGGAAGAAAAGCTGCTTCACAGCAACAATGACAAGATAGAGGCTAGTAGCTAGGGAGGAGGATGCCTAGAGTTGGCTACTTCTAAAAGTAGGTTAACTATCATTAAATATACTCTCTCTCTCTCTCTCTCTCTCTCTCTCTCTCTCTCTCTCTCTCTCTCTCTCTTTATATCGCTTGCAAAGACTCCCTGTCCCTCTCGGCATCAACCTCAAGCTTAAAATTTCTTTTGAAACTCACTGCCTCTCTGACCTAACTATGCATAAAAACAGCAATATTCCAAATGGAAACTTAGATGGTGTACATGCAACCATACTTGGCACACTGACCATCTGTAATTGTTTGCAGTCAAGAACCCAGGGAAGCAACAGGGTGGGAAAATGCTTCTCATCTCTTTGGCCAGGATGTAGTAGATGACCAGTACTCACAATGTTAGACTTACAGTCTTACCTAGACCAATTTTCATTTCTACCTAATTATACAGTCTCCCTTGTCCTATTGATTCTTTCAGTTCACACAAGCCCATCTGCTATACAGTATACCCTTTTTTCTTACAGACTTATCTCAGTGCTTTTTGCCATGTTTTCCCTCCTGTATGATAGTCCAGCCATCTCCCTGTTTTTCTTTAAATTTCCCCTATAACCTACTTCACTAAATATTTTCCTGGGCCATCTTTACCCAAACCTTACCTGCACCTCCACTCTCTTAGTTCCCCTATCGCTACAACTCCTTTATCAACCTCTGACATCTCTCCCCCAGCTATTTTATTCTTTTTGCTTCAGTCTCCATGTTGATTCAACCCAAAGAAAGTGGGATGTGCATACAACTTGCTTAAACAATAATTTATGGCAAAGCAAAGAAATTGGAAAGTTTTCATTAAAAACAACAATGTATATTCTTCACAAAGTGCGTATTGAGCAACGGATACAATTCTTGCAGAGTCACTGTTAATGTACTTCCTAGTGAGCATTGGTCTGGCACCCTCAGCTCCAGGCACTTTCTCCTTTCTAGCTCTGAGCTGGCTGGATGCTTGATTTACGCATCTAAGATTCAGGTTAGAAGAGAAAATGCATTCACTGTAAATGAAGTCACCACAGTGCTTTATTTAGGTTTGGCCAAGCAAAAAATGGTTCATATTCTCGCTGAAAATAAAGGTGAGCAAAGATAGCACTAACTGTGTTTACATGCATTCAGCCCTACCTGTGGAGTGATGTGCCTGTCATTCATTTATGCTGCCAACTCCTAGGGGCCAAGGTCCCTTCGCCCCCCCCCCCCCAAAAAAAATATTTGAGGGGGCTGGGTCTTTCAAATGGTGTACATGCACCATGTCTTGTGATTATGCAAGGTGGGGCTTACCTCTCCCCAATATTTTATTCCAGTTGGCACCCCTGCCCCCATGTATGCCTGCTCCTCCACTATTCAAGGAGGTCCTTTAGCTGGCTGAGCATGTGACCTATCCTACATATATCCATGCCCAATGGCTGCTCCATACTTTGGTAGCATCTTTTGAAAGCAGTGTAGAGTTGCTGTTGCCTTGTCTGGTGGTGAGGGCCAGAGAAACTAGAAATTAATTTAATATATTTTATGTCTGAATTTATTTTCACAATGCAATCCTATGCATATTTCCTCAGAAGTAAGTTCCACTGTGTTTGATGGGACTTACTCCTTAATAAGTCAAAACAAAATAAAAAATTCCTTCCAGTAGCACCTTAGAGACCAACTAAGTTTGCTTTTGGTATTAGGTTTCGTGTGCATGCACACTTCTTCAGATACACTGAAACAGAAGTCACCAGACCCTTATATATTGTGAGAGGGTGGGGAGGGGTATGACTCAGAAGGGTGGTGTTTTAATAAGTGTTTTTTTTCAGTTTGCAACCTGAAACATATTACCTGAGCCTTTGGGACATCAACCCTAAGTTCAAAGTAGTTTTCATTTTAAGAAGGTTTTTTTCTGCTGTAACTTATATTACATTTATAAACACTGTTATATTCCCCTTTGCCTTTGGGTTAAAGCAAGATGAAAAATGTAAAGATATACGCACACAAGCATAAATAAGTCATGTCTTATAACCACAATGCAGTCATATATTATTTAATTGTTAGCTCTTAATCCATCATTGCTAAATGTACCTAATTTGTAGTTGCAATCTCCTAAACTTCATTTAGCAACATTACTTGATAGTTTAGTAGTAAAATTTGTGTTTCATTAAAACTAGGGACTCCTTAAAATGAATTTTAAGCATAGAGGTTATCCAGAAAATAACTAAAACAAATGCTCTTTGGGAACATTTTAAATTATAAAGAAAACTTGAGGTGAGCAAAATGTGAAACAGACCACTTCAGTTTCACAATTCAAACATTTAAAAGGTGCTTGCTCATGCAGTAGTTTTCAGGGATAATCCAGTTATTCTGTCTCCAGGATAACCAGGCCTGTCCAACAGTACTTTTAACTATGATTTTAGCACCTCATATAGTTTTAGCAACATTTGAGGCACAATTCTGTGTGGGCAGTAACAGACCTAATTTTGCTCTCTTCATTTTTCATTTTATTTATTTAAAAGATTCATATACTGTATTTCAGTAAAACTTCTTGAGCACAAGGACAAAATCAAGAGGTTGTTTGTTGTTGTTTAAAAAAAAACAATACAATAATATTGCAATACATCTTCATTTAGTTCTAAAGAACCCCAGTACCCTCCCTGAGGTGTGAATTCCACTGAGAAAGTTCCCTTTTCTGGTCACCAGAAGCATCTGAAGGAGATCCTTCAACAATGACTTTAATACACAGGCTGGTTTGTATAGGAGCAAGTGTTTCTTCAGGTACCAGTGCCCTAAGCTATACAGGGCTTTAATGGTAAGCACTAGCACTTTGAACCACATTCAGAAATGGATCGTGAGTCAGTGAAGTTCCTTCAATAATGGTGAAACATTTTCCCAACAACTAGTCCCTGTCAACAACCTGGCAGCTGTCTTCCCCCGTCATGTGCAGATGAGGGCACATGGAAGCAAAGTAGCAGAGTGCTCAGTGGGAGACCAGTGCATGCCACTTATATCCCCATCAAGCCCTTTCCTTCCATTTGGTTACACAATGCAAGTCTCAAATTTAGGTTTCTTGACAAGAGCACAGGGATGGATGAGAATATAACCATATATTAAAACTTATAACTATTCCAAATAAGGAATTGTTGGCTCTTAACAACATTAAATCAGCTTCTGTACTCACAGAGATCTACAAAAAGATCCCAATAGTTGAATCTTAACCAAGTGAAGAATTATTATTTCAGCCCGGCTAATCCCCTCATTAAATAGTTCCCAGATACACCTCTAAGTAGGTCTTTTCTATAACATGTTGAGTTGTATATTCTCAACTTCTTTCTTCTGAAATAGGTGTAACTGATATTAAGATCCACTGTTGCACCCCCTTTAGAGTTGGAGACAGGTGGGAAACAATAATTTCAGTCTTTTTACTACAGAAGCCTTGATCGTCAAGAATAGGAAAACAAAAGGAGAGTTTGCAATATTATCTACACAGAACTAAAGAACATACACAACAACTTCATTACATGATAATAGCTCAAATGCTTGGGGAATACTGCCAAAATAGTACTGTCAAAATATAGTTTATGTTTTTCCTTGCAAGGATTGCATTTCTACCATAATGTATATAAAGTAACAGCTAACTACCACACCAGGGACTGTCCAAAGATATTCCATGTAGAATGACCATCCCCAAAGATAGCCTTGGTCCTTTCATAATGGGAATTGAGACCAAAGAGGCATAACCTAAAAAAACATGTTTATTTTAATTCTTATGTACTTTGTTTTCACTTTGTTCACTTTGTTTTCAAAAAATGGTTACACTAATTGATCTGAGTGCTTGTTTACTTTTTAATTATGTCACAAACCAAATGTATATTAGTTAGCATATTTTATACACAGAAATAAACATCTGCTTAATGATTCAGCAATGCTAGATACATATACACTAGATTTGTTAAGTATAATTTCAGGATGTTGTTGTACATCCTGAACATAGAAACTTTGAATGGGGTTAATATGAAAAAGTTGCCTACTTTTCTTTAAGCCTACACTCGTACTAATACACAATAAATAAAAAAGGAAAACTGTTGCATGTTGAGATGAGTTATGAAGCAAACAGCTTTTTTGACTTGATAATAAGAACATTGCTAATGATAGTGGTTTGTGGCAGAAGAAATGAAGCTGAAGGGATGAAACATGAAACATATGCAAGATAAACAGGAAACAACAGCTGTAGCTTCTCTTTTCCTTGTAGAACAAGAAGATCCCCAACCTAAATTTGCTAACTAGAAAGGTTTTTAATCTTTTTATTGGAAAATATGAATTTCAAAACAGCTAAGAGCCCAACCATCAGCTCTATTGTATCCCAGTAGCAGAGGTAGAATGAATACAACTAACTCTGTACCACCCTCTGGGCAGGGATAACATCAGCAGCCACCAGTGAAATCCCTGGCCTGGCAAAGACAGAGATGAGGTGGCCTGCTCTTTCTTGTATTACATCCCAAAAGGTATTAAGTTCACATTGGTACTACAACAGTAGCAAGGGGCCGTGCTTCCCACTCCATATGCAAAGCAGAGGATGACATAGCAGAATATATAAAGTTGTGATTTAATACCCAAAGCATAAGATTAAATTGTTAATGTGCATGATCAGCAATGGAGGGTACCATCCTGAAAGGTATAAAAAGACATTAAAGTGGATATCTGATCAAGTCATATGCAGAGCAAGCACAAATGAAATCAATGGACTTAAGTCAAATCATAACTAACTTAAGCCTATTGATTTCTATCTCTGAATATGGCTTAGTTGGATATCACCCTAAATGTCTCGCAAATAGTATAGTATAGAAAGCAAGGAACAGTAAATCATAGAATGTGAGTATAGAGCTAAAAAAGTTCAGTATGAAATAATTGTGCTGAAACAGAAAGCTAAGGGGCATAACAATATTATCAATAATACCAAATTCTTCATATCACCAGCACAATAAAAAGCTCCAGAAAGTAATTACTATTTTTTAAAAAAATAAAGGAAACTCATGTTGAGAAATATTTCTAGTATATCTTAGATCCCAATATACTCCCCTTTCTGCTCCTGGTATGTTATTTTATACAGAAAGTAAATACCTAGCTCTTATGGATCCACATTAAAAAGAAAGAAAGAAAGAAAGAAAGAAATGAAAAGCACCAAGCTTGCTATCAAACTGTGTACTAAATAAATGGTTCTGACATGCAGAATAACTCCTTAAAAGCAGCACAGTTCTCAGCACTGTACATACTGTTTTAAGGGATAATCATGCTTTCCAATAAGCACACATTTTTCTTTATAAGCCAGTCACCATACTGACATTTGCCTCTGGCCAAGAGAACAGGGCATGAAAGAGGAAGCTGAGAGACTTTGAATGCTACTACCAATGTGTCCCATCCCCCCCGGAAGGAGTGTTGTGTAAGCAACACAAGTGGCATGCTCTTCTTCCCCAAATTAAATGCCTTGTCAACAACTCCACCAATTCTGAGCTCCAGAATCTATCACAGAACCCAATTCTGCTATGAGACATTATCCCCTCCCCCCAGTACATTTTCATGAAGTCCAGCAGCTGAAATATGAATCTTAGTAGACGCTCATAAAGTGTACATAACAAGTAAAAATTGGGATGCAATAATAAAATAGAAATGCAATTATTTGTATGTCAGGCTGAATTTAGAGTCATGCTAAAGAGAGTACGGAATATACCCTTTAAAAATATCTGTAATGTATACTACTGTACTTGGGCTTTGTAAGTACTCCCCTGGAACACATTTAATATACAAATTTCATTGGAAGAGAACCTAGATTACATGGTTATTTCTATTCTAGTGTTTTAACAAGTAGAAAATCTATAGATTGGGAAATCGCTTCCTCCCAGGTTTGAAAGTTGGCATATGGGATTAAAAAGTTGCAAAATAGATCATTGTTTCATTGTTTCCAAAAATAAGATGTGAAGTTAAAGAGTAGCTGGTGAAAACTTGTAATTAATAAAGAATGACAAGAAAAACACAAGATGCATGACAGAACTAAACTGTCCATCTGTTAAAAACGAGGGGTTAATTTTAAAAAAAAAACTGGATGCAATAAGCATGTACAAAAAAATCAAATATCACATTCCTTCCCAAAACCTGAAAGAAAGAGGTTTTTTCTCCCTTTGGGGGGTGGGGTGGGGTCGAAATGCTTTAAAATTATTTTTAAGATGACTTCTTTATTAAACATTAAATAAATATGGGGTGGGGGGAATCTTTCTCACCAGCACTTCCGACCATTGCATTATAAAATTAGGCAAACTGAGAGAATGAAACAAGATAATTTTTAAAAAGAGAGGGAGGGAGATGAAACACTAAATGATTCTAATAGAAAATACTAACAAGGAATGGGGCCTGCAAGGTCAGCCGTTATAATAGGCAGAATGAGGCAGCCACCTCAGGTGACAGATGTTGGGATGTGTAGAGAGAGCAGCAGTCCCCAGAACATTCCTCTTTATCCTCCCTGGCTGTTCCTATTTCTTAAGAGATCTGAGCTGTTCATGTCAAACAGCCTATCCTGCACCCTCTAAGCTTGTCAGCTGCCCTCAGGTGCAGTGGAGGATGTTGCCACTTCACCAGAACTGAAGTGTTCAAAAACCAGTCCAGTCAGCTTCTATATGCAGACTGGAAAGCAGCTTGTCCGTTGCCTCAGGCATCAAAGTGTATCGGGCTGGCACTGGGAGAGCATCCCCAGGACCTAAAAACAGACTGGAACAGAAACCTTATGGTCCAGGAATGGCCAGTGGGGAGGGGTGGGCAATACAGCAGTGAGGGCAGGGTGGTTTGGGAACACCAGCAGGGACATCAGATTGGCTCTGCTACTCTGACCTGGCTGCCACAGTGACAGCCATCTGTACTGGCCACTCCTGTTATATTCCAGCTCATGCCTTGCAGTTTGGTAAACAAGTTTCAAGATGAGGGGAAAGAAAGAAAGAAAGAAAGAAAGAAAGAAAGAAAGAAAGAAAGAAAGAAAGAAAGAAAGAAAGAAAGGACATCTTTTGTCTTTGCCATTTTCCCAAAGACTTATCTTGCTGCGCTCAAAGATTGCGGATGATGGAAAAGACCACTGTTTTAAGACCCGGAGGAGCTGTTGCCATTTAGATAAGACCACATTGTACTAGATGAACAAACAGCCTGGGCTGGTATTAGGCAAATTCTGATGTTCCTAAGTGCAGGAACTCTTATATCTTCACATGCTTTGAGATACCGTCTCCAACTTTAAAAAAACAAAACCATATGTGGGAAAATACTTAAGACACCGGACACCATCTGCGTATGTAAATTTGTCACCTCCTTTCCTTGTATGCCTTAGATACTTGACTTGTACACCATGGTCAGGAGATTCAGAGAAACCTGCATACTAGGGTACCACTCTGGTTGCTTTTCCATTCTGGAAGCAGACCCTTGCTTGTAGTTCATGAATTGCCACTCCAAAATGTTCTCTGATCTTTGGAAGGCATTTGAAGTGTGCAGGGAAGCTTCCACCAGACATTGGGAACTGGAGAGGTCATTTTTGTGCATAGAACATTTACCTGGTGTTTTAGATGTCAGGCCTTATTTCACTTTGTATAATGTGCAGAAAATGTTACCATTAGGCCAGTCCACAGGGCTACACATTATCTTGCTGATGATATATAGGTTATCAGGAAATATCAGCCACTGATTTCAGTGGAATTATTTAAGTACACACACACAGTTTTATTGCAGTCCACAGACCCAAAATACACAGTACAACAATAGTAAATATCAACAGTTGTTAAGCTGTAAAATTGCCCTTTCTAGCAAACAGAGGAGCTTTAGCCTGTATGTACCGATTTCTGATTTTTACTGTCTCCATGACGAATTTTGCTACAGCCAGTGGAATAGTATCAAACCTATCCTCAAGGAGAACCTTTACATGAAATGAGTCATCAATTCCAGGTTGTTTTGTTAGTATTGGATTGATTAGATGCCGCCTAACATGTTTATACAGATTACAATGCAATGAAATGTGTTCCATACATTCAACATCCTGGGATCATAGGCACAGTCTATCTTGGTATGGGACACCAGGCAATCTTCCACTCAGCACTTCAGAAGGGAAAATATTTAATCTGTTTTATTTAAATGAATATGAGATTCATTTCTCATATTTTTGCTTTTGCATGTACAGTCATACCTCGGGTTGCGATCACTGCAGGTTACGTTTTTCGGGTTGCGGTCCACGCCAACCTGGAACTACCGGAACGGGTTACTTCTGGGTTTCGTGCGCAGATGCGGCGCTGCTGGTTGTGAATGCTGCAGGTTGCGAACGTGCCTTCCGCATGGATCATGTTTGCAACCCAAGCGTCCACTGTACTTTGCTGGTAGGGTTCCCAACCTGGCTAGTCTCTGGCTATAGGAAAATTATGTCCCCTGAGCATAAAGTGCAACATTATTCCTAGAGATGGATAGTCTTACAATACTTTGTAAATGAAATGAAATGTTATCCAACCTGTCATCATATGTTAAATAGCTGAAGATTATTGTAACATCACACACTCTTCTGTACCATCAGTTTCGTACAATGGCTCCCCTTGCAAGCATTAGTGAATCTTTTTTGGGCATCTGATAAAGAATTATGCAATCTCAGCACATGCTCTGAAAAACTGAGAAACAACAGGCTATACTGCATTTGCTGACTTATCAAATGTATCTGAAAGATTATTTAGTTTGAAAAGAACACCCACACCCTAGTTTTGTTCTAATTATATTGTTGCATACACTGGAATGTTATTATAAATGGGTCTTTATTTTACAAAGTTTGAGCGTATACAAAAATAAAAGGGAACCATGAACTCCCTAGGGAAGCTGTCCAAAAAGAGACAAGTGTTCTCTGCAGAGTCACTCTCCCTAACTCAGAATGCAAGTGCTGCTGAATCCACATAATGAATCCTTCTGCACTTGATGTCAGAGGCTATAATCCCTTACCAAGCATTGTTTAATTAGTTTATTATGCATAATAAATGTAAAATATTTTATTTTAGTTTACATAATTATATTAAAATGCATGCCATTTATCCGTAAGCCTGTAGGTTATCCTTCACGCGTGACATATATTTTAGAAAGGTGCATTTATAAAATTAATGCAGTTTGCAGGTCTAGCTGTTTTTAGCTTCTTACCTATTTCTATAGATTTTTTTTGCTTCTGCTACCTTCACTCTGATAATTTACAAAGAAATACACACACACAAAAACAACAACAGTGAGCAGATGGCAATCTGCATAACGATGCTTCTGTAGAATTAGTAGCTCTTTAAAATAAAGGTATATTCGTGACTTTAAAATAAGTCAGTGTTATGCCTGTAGTAAGGTATTGCAATGACAGAATTTAATTCTGTAGTGAAAAATACACACTGAAGAGCTGACTCTACTGTCACTGAAGATAAATTCAATTCTATGGTGGCCATGAGACATCATTCAAACCTTTTTTTTTTAAAAAAAAAGTATTATCAACAGTTGTAAGAAAAATGAATATTGGCCCCAACAAATTACCCAGTTCATTGTCAAACTTAACATGACACAAATAGGAACAGATGAGCAAGACTTTCTAATGGAATATTTAATTTTAAACAACTTTTGTCATAATTTCTTCTCCCTGCCCCCAGCTTTGACAATGAGCATTTTTGGTAGATTCAAAACAACACAAGAGCATACGCATCAAGGTGAGATTAACAAGAGGACAGTGGGATTAACATTCCCATTCATGTAAGAAGTTACAAGTAGGTAGCTGTGTTGGTCTGCCGTAGTCGAAACAAAATAAAAAATTCCTTCCAGTAGCACCTTAGAGACCAACTAAGTTTGTTATTGGTATGAGCTTTCGTGTGCATGTATCTGAAGAAGTGTGCATGCACACAAAAGCTCATACCAATAACAAACTTAGTTGGTCTCTAAGGTGCTACTGGAAGGATTTTTTTTATTATTCATGTAAGAAGTAAACTTGAAAGTCTATAAAGGACAAGCAGTGTTTCAATATCTCATTTGAAATATGGCAAACTCATAGCCATTCAGCCGTTTTCTAATTAAGAAAAGGATACCCAATCCTGCCTATGAATCGTACTAGGTATTTTCTATGAATCAACAGTGGAAAACAAACCTTTTACAAATAAACCAGAATCTGTGTTGCTAAAGTAACAGGCAGGTGCTTCCATTTAAAATACTTAATGGACAAAGAGTCTGTTCAATTCTTAAGGGGACTTTCCTCTTTAGTGTCATGGCTGCAACTCAACCAAGATTTTTTTCCCCTCCCAAACTGCAGCTGATCTGAAAAGGCAAAGCAGATCAGGAGTCCCTCCACAGAGAATTTGAACAGACACTAGAACATCTGTGAAATAAATAGCATTAGCACTTCAGTGTCTCACATCAAAAAGCTTCAGAACAGGGGTTCCATTACCCCCCCAACACATTTTGAGAAATAAGTGCCCCCCTTATTTATCTTAATGCTGCCCTGATGATGATTTTATGTCAACATATTTATTTACCAATTTACATGAATTTATCGATTTACATTTCATTCTCAATAAGGAATCTATTACCTGTAGTCACACCAAGGACATCTGTAGGGTTTCTCTCCAGTATGAACACGTTTGTGCCGTGTCAGATGGGACTGGGTTGTGGAAGCAAAGTTACATTCATCGCATTTGAATGGTTTCTCTCCTGCAAAACAGTGAAAGTTATTCATTTTTAGAAGTAGAAAGGAGAAGGTTAAGCTTCTTAGTTATTAACCCACAGTGCAACTGGATTAGTGGATACAAATTGCAGTTCTAAAAGAAATACTCAACAACTGAGTACAATTTTTTATCACTTCCTTGCTATACATTATTTTCCTCATAGCTACCAGTTATCTCCTCACACAACATATGTATCAATTGATTTGGCCCACTGCCTCTCGTCAGTGGCTAACCCCTGTATTAAATTGTTTGCGTGTACTCAGTAATCATGTGGATCATCCCCCTTAATGTGGTTTGTCTCAGTGCTGATTAAATAGGTTTTTAGCAGCAATGATACAAGCCACATGGTAGCAGTCAATTTTTGAAGCAAGTTGGAGCATACCAATACATCTCACATAGAGAAGCTATTATGAGGAGGTATCATCAAGTGGCCTCCATATGGCAGTCACTGTATGAGACCAGGACTGAAAAATGGATTGATAGTATCAGTTAATCCTACAAATGTGGTACTTTGATGTCCTCATCTGAGAAATATCTATGTGCATTCTTCACTTGTGAATCCCTCAGCATATTTTTCACAACTCAAGACAACATAATTTTGCTACATATGTTCAACAATTCATAAGACATAAATATGTGTGAATAACCTCACACAAATGAACAGAAAGGACCCTGTGATGGAAATAATGGCAATATGTCAATCAGGAGGAGCACTATCTTGGCACAAAATAATTCACTTATTCCTCTGGATCCAGAACACTTTAACTAGCAGTGCACAACTTCAATGGCTGCATAAAATATGCTTCCCATTACACTAAAGCAGATATGTCAAGTATATGCATGTATTAAATAACTCAATTTGCACATTTACAAATAATTTGCACATAGCCTAATATGATAATCTCTGTGGAAGACACTGGGTAGAAGTTAATAGCACAAACAACATAGGCAGCTTTCAAATTTCACTTTCAAAATTCCTCTAAGGTATGTATTGGAGTGTGGAGGAACCAGCAACCAAGAGGCCAGTATGACTCAGGAGGTGATATAAAGGCAACTATAATAAAGACGTTAGTAAGCTGTACTGCTCAGATGTCCATGTGTGGGTATAAAGTGATGAGTGTTGGGTGCAGGAGAGCATAACACATAAAACATTGACTCAAATGTTTCTCAGGGAAAGGAAAGAATGCAAATTCCAAGTAAGAGATTATTAGGAAAGGAACAGAGTAGCTAAAGAAGGAATAAGCCAAAATAATAATATCTATTTTGTTAGTCATTGATATACTACTGCTAATGGCAAGCTGCAGATGAGCGGTGTTGCCTTCATGTTTTACTGTGGCCAGAAAACAACTGGCTGAACTTTATTGGAAACAGGATGCTAGACTAAATGGGCCATTGGTCTGACCACTTCCCTATCTCATGTATTCTCTGTAATCTTCCATTTTCTTTCTCTTTTAAAGTAACTTATGACAATTCATGGTTTTACTTTTTACTTTTAAATGCCGAACTCTAAGCTGATCTAATCTTAAAAGTCTATACAGGGGCGGACAAGTATTTTTGTCATGGATGTCTCTTGCTTCACCTACTAGAATCACAGAATTGTAGAGTTGGAACGCTGAGGTTTTTTTAGTTCAATCCCCTCCAATGCAGGAATCTCAACTAGAGCATCCATGACAGGTGGCCATTCAACCTCTACTTAAAAACCTCCAAGGAAGGAGAGTCTGCCATCTCTCATGGTTGTCTGTTCCACTTTCGAACAGCTCTTGCTATCTATCAAGTTCTTCTTGATGTTTAGTCAGAATATTCTTTCTTGTAACTTGAAGTCATTGGTTCAGATCCTACTCTCCAGAGCAGGAGAAAACAAGCTTGCTCCATCTTCAAAGATGGCTCTCATATCTTCTCTCTGTCCCCACTTTTCCAGGCTTAACATACCAAACTCCTTCAACCGTTCCTCATATGGCTTGGTTTCCAGACCCTTGATCATCTTGGTTTCCGTCCTCTGAACACGTTCCAGCTTGTCAATATCCTTCTTAAACTGTAGCACCCAGAACTGGACACAATACTCCAGGTGTGGTCTGACCAAGGCAGAATAGAGCAGTACTATGACTTCCCTTGATCTGAATACTGTACTTCTGTTGATGCAGCCTAGAATAGCATTAGCTTCTTTTGCTGCTGCATCACACTGTTGATTCATGCTCAGTAGTGGACAGATACAATTTGATAGGGATACTATAGATAGAAGCATGGAGAGAGAGAGAGAGAGAGAGAGAGAGAGAGAGAGAGAGAGAGAGAGATTACAGGGTACTGCATTGGGCCTATATTTGGGCAAAACTCACTATGTATTTCTGAACGTTTCTGCATGCTATATATAAACAATGAGTCATTCCACAGAGTCAGCTCTCACTTATACAAGCCCTCCCAATATCTATAAACGGAGAAACCTCATGAACTAGGGTGTAGTGGCCACAACACACAGCACAAATTTCTAACAGCTGAATAAAGTAAATCAACCTACAAGAGTTCCAATATGAAATTTTGGGAAGTGGAGAGGAACACTGGCATACAGGAAACTGCCTTAGACAGTGCATTAGTCAGTACATGGATCCATCTAGTTCAGTATTGCCTGCACTGACATGGCAGCACTTCTCGAGGGTTTCAGGCAGCACTCTTTCCCACCTGGAGATGGGAGGGATTGAACCAGGGGCCTTCTTTATGCAAAGCAATTGTTCTACCACTGAACTATGACCCTTCCCTAGATAATCTCATACCATGATATATCACGCACGTGCCCATGGTTAGAACAACAGAAATCAAGATGGAAGGGAGGATTAAAAGAGACAAAGGGTGGAGAATGAAACAATAACAGAATAAAAGTTATTTTGAAATCTTTGCAACTTTTCTTTTCTTTTGTGTCTTTTTTCCTGATAATGTCAGCTTATTATGTTGATGCTACAACATTCTGCTCTATTCTTATATGTTTAAATTCTACTTGCTACTTTTATTGTACTGTGTATTTTCATGTTTTAGAATTGTTTTTATTGTGCTAGCCTGCATTTTTATACAGCACTTAGTGCATTTACCAAAGTAGAAAAAAGCAGACATTTTAAAACTCCCACCACTCATTTGTAAACTCCTACCACTGCATAAGAACTGGAAGACAATTCTGAGAGCTGACCACATTTTCACATAATTTGACATAAAACTATCATTCCAAAAGTTTCTAAGAGATTCTTAAATCATAGAATAGCAACTTCACTTTTTGCTGGAGAATATATATATATTTAAGGCTGTATTTAGTACTTAGAGAAGGGGAACTAAACACATACCATACAAACACTATATAACATTGGTACTGAAGTGGTGAGTGGTTGTGCTGGGCCACAACCTGTTCAAAAGTCAAATGGCAAAACTACCACTATGCAAATATATTGTTTAAAAAAGAAAAAAAGAAATGGGCCTCCTGAGTTAAAGTCAGTCCTAGGTCTGAAAAGGTAGAAGACTATAGCTGTAGAGCACTTAACTGGATCAGAATGCCACACAGACACATGTTGTCTCTTGGTTGGCCAGACAGAACAAATTACTCCATTCCTTTATGACAAGCTGGGACCCTTAATATCGGGAGGGCCATTAGGTTCCCTGTCCCTCCTTTATGATTTACACTGGGTACCCACTTGTCCCAACTGCAATACTAACATTTAAAAGCATAAATGATAACCTGGTTACATGTAGGACATTCTGCTCCCATACCTCCCCTTCACACATACGATGCCCTGATCAAGTTACTCCTGTCACCAGAAGTTCAGGAGGTAAGTTCTAGCACTATGAAATGCCTTCCCTAAGAAAGTGTGAATGGCTTCATGTTAGCTTACTCTTCACTGCGCAGCAACACTTAGTTGTTCCAGAAAGGCTTTGGAGAAGATTTTGCTGTTTTCCCTTTGGGTTTTGCTGTTTTCCTGGGTTTTAATCCTGTCAATTGCTTTGACAGACGTCTAACTACTTTATAATTTTGCTGCTAACTTCATGTTATGCTGGCATTTTTATTTCTAAGCTATGCTTGAATTCTTACTCTTAAGCAAAGCAGGTTTTTTTCTTTAAAATAAATACATAAAAATAAATAAATGTGTTTTATCAGTAGTCTTTGTTTCTCACTATAAGTAATGACTAACAACCTAAATCCACAGTGCCATGGGATGCACAGAGCTGCCACTTAAGTTAGCACCCCTGTTTTCCTTAATGGAAGGGACAATTCTCTTCATGTAAAGAGATGCACATGAAGGGCAGCCGTTCTACTGTAGTAAAGAAGGCAAGTTTTTAATGCACAGGCGCTACATGAACAAAGAGCCATTCAGTTGTGGTGCTAGCATTATTATTACTATTTTCAGCAGGATGGTAAAGATCAAGTTTAACATACGTTGGAGAGAATGGTCAGTAACAAAAAAAAAAAGTTGGTTATTGTGCTTCCAGTAATGATTTATCCTTGAAAATCTCATGTAATTACATCCTGAACATTCCTACTAGTACTAGCTTTCTTGGAAGTTAATAGCAATCCTCTTCAAACATCACATACTCTCTTAATAAGCATTTAATGAAAAGGCACAAGGCATACTGGGTTAGTTATACTTTATACAGAGTATTTTTCTTTTTGGCGCTGGGTTGGGGGAAGGTGAAGGAAAGAGGCTACATTATACATTAAATTCAGTGCCGAGTAATGTAACTGCACATTAAAAGTCAAAGTGCAGTTCACATGAGAAATAGAAACGCAAAGTGAGCCACTCATCTGGATAAAAACACATATATTATTAAATTTTCTCTCTTTATTACGTTGACCTATAAATGCCTAGATGTGCAAAACTGAAATGAGCAAATGGAACTGATCATACAAACAGGATCTGTGTGGGTCATATAAGCCACTGTCTTCAAAAATTCATGAGACTATTTGAACAAAGGCAAGAAACTGCTTAGGCACTCCACTCCTGTAGACTCATTGTAGCTGCCTCAGGACTGCCACATAGATGAAGCCTGTCTTTTCATATTCATCAGGTGCTGTACACTTCCACGAAGGTCATATATACTCTCATAAGATTTTCCACCTCTGTTAGTCACATAGGTTGATCACCCTCCTCTTTCACACACACATTTTTTTTCCTCCTAAGTACAAAGGCATAATTCCATTGCTTTGATATTTACTCTACACTACAACCCAAGTTATTGATCGCCGAAGAATTGATGCTTTTGAATTATGGTGCTGGAGGAGACTCTTGAGAGTCCCATGGACTGCAAAAAGATCAAACTTATTCATCCTTAAAGAAATCAGCCCTGAGTGCTGACTGGAAGGGCAGATCCTGAAGTTGAGGCTCCAGTACTTTGGCCACCTCATGAGAAGAGAAGACTCCCTGGAAAAGACCCTGGTGTTGGGAAAGATGGAGGGCACAAGGAGAAGGAGACGACAGAGGATGAGATGGTTGGACAGTGTTCTCGAAGCAACTGGCGTGAGTTTGGCCAAACTGCGGGAGGCAGTGAAGGATAGGCGTGCCTGGCGTGCTCTGGTCCATGGGGTCACGAAGAGTCGGACACAAGTGATGAAAAATTACCAACTGACAGATAAAATTCATGTCCAAAATGTTCAAACGAAACAGCTTTCATTAGTGCAAATATGAAAGATCTGTTCTATGTATGGATGCCCCAGCAGAAGTAAATCCCTCAGAGTAAAATATCCAACAACAGCTACAACAGGTTTGTCAATTGGAACTTCCAGGCCTGGTGTCCAGCATTTCAGTGGCTCAACTCCTAGAGATGCATCTTACACAGATGCACTTTCCACAACTCAACTTACTGCATGTACAATTTCCAACAGCCTGAATAAATCTCTAACTAGAACCTGGACCCACTCAATGACGTCTCTAGTGAGGCATGCATTTTCTTCTTTCATCACAATAGCCATTTAGCTTGGAGGCTCAATGGTTTTTTGGGGTTGGGGGGGGGGAATCCATGAGCAAATTGGAGTGTGTGGTAAAACAGTTCTATGTAGCTCAGCAGAGGAAAAACAGCACTTCTGGAGATCAAACAAGAAGGGGGGGTGTGGAATCTCAAATCTTTTGACATTCAAGCTCACTCTTCTAAATAGTTACGTCTGGCTCACAGTGTGGAAGGAAAGAATAAAAAGCAAAATAGTCAGAGGGATATGTAGTAAAGAGTCCTCAAGACCTAAGTCAATCCTCCCCCCATTGTCAAGCATCTGTCAGACAAGAAAAGCACTCTGGTGGATATCAATTCACTGGATGCCTGGAAGCTGAAGAGAGTGGGGAGGCTTATTAAGCTGGCCAAGATTCCTAAACTGCATGTGAGGATTGGCTCTCTTGCCCTTGAATCAAGGGTCTGTGACAGGTGATAAAAGTAAATCTTGGATCAGGAGATGTTTTGTGTCAACCCCCTAGACAGTTTGTATTGCAGCAGGGAATTATTTAAGCCATTTAGACCACTTTGATACCTATCCCCTTCAAACCTGCCTATAATTTGCTTGGGCACTCTGTGTGCAAGGAAAGCCATGTCAAAAGGAGGATACGGAAGAGGAAAGCAGGATGTGTGTGTGTGTGTGTGAGAGAGAGAGAGAGAGAGAGAGAGAGAGAGAGAGGGAAATGAGCAAGGCTTGGCACTGTTATAAAGCAGTTAGCCCAGACAAAAATCTCATGGCATCAGCTGAAGTACATTGAACCAAGTGGAAGGTGTATTGTGCAGCTCCCTGTGAAGAAAATAGTAGACATAGGTAATTTTTCTGGGAAAGAATCATCTCTGATTGTTTGTGCCACAGAGGCGGATAAATGCCAAAAAGATAGATCCCTCTGTCTCTGAGATACTGTCCTATATAGTATAAAGTTAATAGCAAAGTAATAACGAGCCTCCAGTCCTGACATAAAACATAAACTTAGACCTGCTCGATGCAGGTTTCATGATCTATAACCTGTAAATGCCTGCATTCAGAGCAGGGGGAACTCCACTAGGGTGGCATAAGCAGGCAAGTGCCAACCTGAAACATTAATTAGAACTTGCTGTCTAAAACCAGCTATTTTAATGGAGAGCGATGGAAGATTTACACACTTAAGTAAAAGCGACAGTATTTTCACAAACCATATATCGTAAGTAAATGAGCCAGAACAGGAGAGTAGGACATGGATCAGAGAGAAACGAGTTCAGGTCTATCTTTCCTATGGAATCATTGTGTGGCTGTTGGTTAGTGAATAGTTCTCAGTTTTGGGTCAACTGTAAAATGGGAACAATATTGAACCTTCTTACAACTGTTTATGTAAAATGTTATCCAAATGGCATCAACAATTAATAGCAGTAGTACTAGTAGCAGTAGTAGTAAATGAGAGCAATATGAGACATTACATGAGTAATTTTGTTACGAGAACTGGCCATCCAAACTTAAACCCATTAAGGTATTTTCCAATGTTTATCACTGTCATTCTGAATAATCTGTTCTTTAATACAATAAGAAGAATAAATTTACATTAGGTTACTGGATTAAAAAGGTCATCCAACTTCATCGTGTTGCATTGAGATCCAACTTCATCGTGTTGCATTGAGGCAACAATCAATGAATTGATGCAATTAATTATTGTCCAGTTTGCCCAGTGCACCAAGTAGTGGAATGTTCACTCAGTTGGCAGCAGGTTTTTACAGAGTATACATACATACATACATACATACATTATACTGTATATGACTGGTTTATGTAGGGTACATGCAGTTTTCTATATTTCTATATGGAAGCCATTATTTGTGCAGGAAATTAAATCTTGTATGAAAAATTCCTCAGGTGGTGAAGGAAATTAGAACTTCTGGAATCTTAGGGCACTCTTTCCCCTGTTTCAAGCATTACAAACATTTAAATTAGTGGTGACCAACCTTTAGCCGTTCAAATGTAGCTGAACTACAACTCCCATAAACCCTAACTTTTGGCTATGCTGGCTGAGGTTGATGGGAGTTGAAGTTCAGTAACATCTGGAAGCCACAGGCTTCTGATTTTAGAAGTTTCTGTCATGCTGTCTAAAATAAAGGAAAACTGGGGATATGATTTTTTAAAAAAACAATGAAACCTACATCTTGCAGTTGTTGAAAATCATTGAAAAGGTCTTGGGGCTGCATGATTTGAGCCTCAGAAACAAGAAGGTAAATGTAAAGCACACTTCATTTATTATGCTTTCAAATTTCATGATTTCTATATCTCATGGTTTGAAAGGGCTTACCCATAATTTGAACAACTGAGGTTAATAATACAAGGGCTTTTTGTCACCCCAGCTAACTGAAAAACTTTATCACATTTCACAGCCTGCCAAGAAACTGACCTTTCTCTGTCAGTACATACATTTTTAAACATTTCATAGCTGAGGCCCAAGCAGAAGCAGTTATCTCGGTCAGCCAATGATCATCTTGAAAACCTCATAAGAGCTGCCAGTTCTAATTTAGCAATGAAGATCGCACAAACAGTATCACAACCAAAGTTCATGCAACTTTTATTCAAATTATGCTGATTATGTATTGACAAGCTATGCAAATTAGCCACGGTGCTCCAATTCCTACTTTCCAGTTCCCTATCATATACAGAACTATGTAGAAACAGGCATTCCATATAGAAAAAACAGCTGAGTCATGGAGTATTTGTGTGTTAAGGAAAATTGGGTGGTAGGGTTAAGATTATAAACTGTAATGGTTTGCATTTTAATCAGTATCTTAAAGCAACCCTATGAATGCTTAAAGCAACCCTATGAAAGAGGGTGACTTACTTACATATAGCATAATAAGCTATGTGTCTGGACAAATATCTGAATCTCACTCACCTTTCACACATTCAAACGCAACCCTCTGTCTCTGCATACACTGACGCTACATTACCGTGTTTCCCTGAAAATAAGACACTGTCTTATATTTATTTTTCGCAAGAAGACACACTATGGTTTAATTTCAGGGGATATCTTATTTTTATTACATCAGTATGGTAACATGAGTTTGGCCAAACTGCGAGAGGCAGTGAAGGATAGGCGTGCCTGGCGTGCTCTGGTCCATGGGGTCACGAAGAGTCGGACACGACTGAACAACAACAACAACAACAACAACAACAACAACAACATGGTACAGCAATCTACATTTATTCAAATATAGTTAAGTCTTCTTCTTCTGGAACATCGTCATATACTCAACAGAATAACTTTCTTTTTGCACTCATCTTGTCTGGGGGTTGTTTCTGGTTGGTTATGGGGGAGAGAGACCCACAGTGTTGAGTAAAACGGCAGCCACAGCATTACTTCTTCCACCTGAGGACACACAATATCTAAAACAAGAGCGTCCTGCTCCTCACTTCACTGAGGAGACTTTTACTTTCACTTTCTACTGGTATGTCTCCCTCTATACCTCAGCTTGCAGCACACACAGAACGACCGGGACCTGAGTGGGAGCCGACCTTGTTGATAGGGCTGCCCGCACCTCTCCTGTCACCTCCGAGCCTCCTTCCCACTGGAGGGGCCGCCGTCCAGCTGCTGCCCGTCTACTTAACCGCTCCGCGTCGGTACACTGCATAGCCACGCCTATCCAGGGCCGTCTTAAGGGCGCTGCCGGTGGGGCTGGAGCTGTTGCCGGGAGGCGCCGCGTCCAGCCTCGCCTCTTCCTTGTTGCCCTCCAGAACTGCATCTATCACTATGTCTTATTTTCGGGGTATGGCTTATATTGCGCAAATGCTTAGAAATCCTGCTACGGCTTATTTTATGGGTATGTCTTATTTTTGGGAAAACACGGTATATAATGTAACAAAATACTGCGCTGGACTCTTAATAAGCTGTGGGTACAACTTGTAAGAGCTACAGAAGCCCTCCACCTGGGCAGCATGAGAGTGGTTGGTATGTAGGGCTCTAGAAGATTAAACATGCTTTCTGCTTTGTCAGGATTAGCTTTTTGCTCAGGAGTCACTGAGCTCCATGTACTCATTCTGCAAAGTAAATCTGATGCATACAAGTGGAACTGAGCATTGTATTGTAACAGGACACTGGGATCTTCAGTGTCAACAAACAAGATACCCACAATGCTTTCACATTGACCTAATATAATAATAATAATAATAATAATAATAATAATAATAATAATAATAATATTTATTATTTGTACCCTGCCCATCTGGCTGCATTTCCCCAGCCACTCTGGGCGGCTTCCAACACAAATCAGATACAAAAATATTACACATTAAAAACTTCCCTGAAAAGGGCTGCCTTCAGGTGTTTTCTGAATGTCAGATAGTTATTTATCTCCTTGACCTGTGATGGAAGGGCGTTCCACAGGGCGGGCGCCACTACCGAGAAGGCCCTCTGCCTGGTTCCCTGTAGCTTTGCTTCTCGCAGTGAGGGAACCGCCAGAAGGCCCTCGGCACTGGATCTCAGTGTCCGGGCTGAATGATGGGGGTGGAGAATGATATATCAGATATTCTCCAATACATTGTGAGATAATATCGTAAGGTGATTATCATAACAGATTTAAAACTAACATGTGAGTTTAATACATTTAGTTTAATGCATATAGCACTGTCCTTATTTAATTTGTACGCAGAATTTCCCTCTGTAAATTGCAACTGCAGTTTCCGAGACTGCATGTCTGCAAGACCACAACAGGCTTTGACCATGTGTTTGCGGCAAATGCTACATAACGTTCAATTCCTCAAGATAATCTTCAACTCTCCAAATATGTTGGTTGACTAACCTCAGATCCTAGCTGCATATAGTTCCAAAGAAAGGATATAACTGGGCACTAATTAAAATGCATTTAAAATGTTGGTTAATAACAGCCAGCATCCTGAATCGAGAATGGGTCATACTATTAAAGAAAAACAGCTGCATTTAACATCTATGAACAACAACTACAGTCTTTTTGAGGAAAACATAATAGACTAATCATACAAATTGTACTACTGAGAATGAACCATTTAATCTGAATATATTCCCACTTTCATTTTCAAAAATGTAACATAGGCTAGAATCCTATGCAAACTTGGGAGTAAGTCTAATTGAACTCAGTGGAGCTTACTTCTGAGAAGAAATGAACAGACCTTCACAGTTAATTTTACCAACATTAATAATTAGTTTGGAGCATGAAGTGTTTGGGGAGTGGAAACCTATATCCAAAGCGTCATGCATCAACAGTAAACAGAAAATGGCAACGTTACAAAAAAAATTGGCCATATTTTAGTTGCTCGTGGGGTGGGGTGGGTAGGGAAACAAAATCTTGCTCCTTTAATTTTCACACAGGAATTCTTAAGCATATTCTTATACAACCTTCATGCAGTCTGCAGTCTAGCTGGGCCTCTAAAATAAACCTTGTGTACTTAATTTTCAGAGACACCTGCTATTCAAAATCATCATTTTAAAAAGAAAAAAAAGCATTAGGTTCATAAATAAAAGCATTTGACATAGACCCTAGGCATACCAATTTGTAGAGGCAAACAAACAAACAAACAAACAAGCAAGCAATCAGCAAATAGTTATACTCTCTGGACTGCTATGTGCTATATGATTCTCTTTATTCCCCAGCCTGGATGACAGTCCTTTGCCGCAGAGAAAATACAAAAGGGTAGAAGACAGCTTTACTGACCTGTGTGCTGCCTCCGATGCTTGGTGAGGGCATGACGTGTCCCGCCAGCAAAGCCACAAAGGTCACATAGGAATGACTTCTCGCCTGTTGCAACAATAAACAGATGAGGGACTGTGGAGGTCACAGATCATTAAAACATATCTATCAAGGCTTTCAGGGTTACTAATTCCTCCAATCAAATGTTTCCATGTAAATATGTCAAATGGGAATGAAATTACCACTGCGGTTTATTGACTGTGATAAAATCTGAAAAGCACCACTGAACATAATTACATACTTGTCAGACCCATAAAAATTAGCTTTATTATCAATGGAATGGTTTTGTACAACTTCATTTCTGTTAGATGTCTTCCAGATGGGGCTGCTTTATGCACTTGAACAGTTTTTATGCATATCCTGATTTTTTACAATTCCCATACATCTGGCCTTTCTGTGCTGAGGAAAGACTGCCTAGAAAAGTTAATATACAGTATATATATGGTTCTGCTTAAATAAAAATATATTGGATTTACCCACAAAATAAAGATGTTGAGCAAATTTTAACTGACTTGATCACAGTGCTCCTCAAGAATCCCCCAGTAAATTATGGAAATTATTTTCCAGAAAAGAAAATAGGCAACAATTTAAAAAGCTCTGTTATTCTGTACCAATAGGAGCTCAATGCTGTTTATGTTTCTAAAACTTTCATAATGAAGAAAAACAAGTCTGGGAATTACTTCAGAAATTGAAGTAGTACTTGCATTGTTCATATTTAACGACATGTCTTTATTCTAAGCCTCTGAACCCATTAAAATATAGATTTGGCAGGGTTGGTAATTGTTAAAAGTGTATAAATGTACACTTATAAAGTATTTTTATTCCAGATAAAAATTTGCCTTCTGCAGTTTATAAATGCAGTATATCATTTCACAATAGCATTTTTAGTCAGTAAAGCCCAGGCATGTGAAGCAGATTCATCCCACAAGACCAACCAAGAAGGGTATTACAGAATAATAATACTAACCTTGGAGAGAGCCAGAGAAATCATAACACAGCTTTAACACACAAATGAGTCATTTGGCTCATTTGGAGACAAAACTGTACCCTCCCACCCTGGTACCAATGGAAGGGAATTAAAGAATCTGGGAAACTATTTGAAATAAATGGCAACATCCCTTTTATACTTCCAACTCACAAGGAAGTGGAATTACAATATATGTACCGTAATTCCATATAAGTTTAGAGGCCTGTTTTCCCGTCACTATTAGTTTTACATTTGTCTTCCTGTTCCTTATGAGTGTCTGCCTTCTGTGCAACAGCTTTAATTTTCTGACTCCCTGCCAGCAATCTTCATTAGCCGATGTAAACCTTGAAGAGGTATGGAATAATGCAGCTAGGACTAGACTTACATACCCTGGCAGCTAAGAAATAGTATTATGCTGCCACCACAACATTAACCTTCCTGTCCCCAGGCCTGGCAAACACTACCCTCTCACTCTACCTAGCTCTAATCATTGCCTTGGGAGACACTGGAAGAATGTGTATTTGGGGGTGAAGTTAAAATGTTGGAAAGTTACAGCACCTGCTGTGGCTGTAGACACTAATAAGGAGGAGGCACGCTTTGTTGCAGCTGGAACAGATGAAGGTATCTGGTTGTGTTGATGCAGGTTTACCATCAGTTGGGCAAAAGTGACACATATCACATAGAAACATTGACCTTCCATATGTTATTAGATTCCAATTCCCATCAGCCCGAGTCAGCATGGCCAATGGTTAGGAATAATGAGTGCTTTAGTCCAGTAAAATCTGTAGCTTCTAGTTCCCCCGCCCCATCTAACTAGCCGAAACTGCTGTTATGCTAAAGAAACAACAACAAAAGATTGACAATGCAGTGAACTTGAAGAGGCAAGCTATACATCTATGTGAAACTATCTGGCTATGGAAAGGTTCCAAACAGTTCAAATGAATATTCGGTAACATATACACCCACATGATATGATTTGTCTGAGAAAAGGACACCTTATAAGTGATTTTGTATGGCTCAGTAAAACTTGTGTGTTATGGAGCAACATAACAACACAGTCATTAGCAATAGAAAAATAAGTATTCTTGCTGTAAATCTAGAAGCAACCCATAGCAACCAGGTATTTAGGGCAATTTTCCTTGTCAATACACACTGGCCTTAATCCAAACACTCTTGTGCCATATCACATTCAGGCAGATGCTATCAGCTATCATGTACTGTATGGCATTTTACCTTTCAGGGGAGACCTGAATTAAAGCCTGCAGGTTTTTATGCTTATGAAGGACACAAACAGCATTTTATACCATGCTGTCAAGTATATATGAACTACTTGGTACCAACTATGCAAGAACACTACATGCTTACTATGTAAAATTGGACTTATTATAGTACCCACTGAATTCTTTATATACCACCAAATTCTGTATTCCCACAGTAGTCATTGGGAATTATCTTTATTGAATAATGGAGAATGACTTTTTAAAACTACATAAATCTGGTAAAACATACTGCCTTTATTTAGGACTGTCTTCTAGGCATACAAGAACAGAAGTAACTTTGGGGATGGGACATATTTTAATGTTGCAGTGAGTTTATCACATCCTATATCCTTCACACTTCAGTTTTCCATGTATTTTATTATGTTTTTGTTTTGTTTGAGTGCAGACATGTAGATTGGCTGAACAATTATTAGGTGCAATCCCACACATAGTTAGGTATGCTGGAAGACATATAACTGTGAACATGATTTCGGTATTTCAGTCTTACATTAAACAATTTTACAATTCATTCTTCATCCAGAAGTTACAACCTTTAAACTTTGAGAAGGATCTAAGGGGCAATATATCACTTCGGGTACAGAGGGCTGATCTAACATGCCATGTTTATATGATAACAGGAATGTAATAGAAAATGGGTCTTTTCTTAACAACTTGAATTAGTTTCAAGTGTGCCATTTTGCATTCAAATGTAGAAAGACACGGAAACCAATCCTTTATTTTCTATTAGAAAACAGCCACTGTCCCCTATCTCTCATTATGGTGCAGACTACAAGACCTAACAACAAAAATCCATATTATTGATCTAACCAAGTCTCCACAATTATTCTTTAGAAGGAAACGCCGACGATAAATTACATCTGCACTGGCTTTTCATCTGCTGTTCGATATAAGTGATCTCTCAGGGCAGGCTGGAGACCTTAAATCGTCAACACCCTTGTCAAAGAAGCTAAGGAGGCCTGGGTTTCCTACAAACTGCCTTGGAAGAACTTTTAACCTATAATTTCTAGCAACAACTCATTTCATTTTCACAAAACTGGGGGGAGGATCTTTTCAGGAATATTTTTTTAAAAATTTTTTAATGGAACACTGTTTCATCTTTCTAAGAAATGCCTACAGAATTTTGATTTCCAGATCGTTTTTTTACATTTTTACAAGGATCGTCTCTTACATTTTTAACCAAGACTTAGGTACATATACTCTGTTTTGCTAAGGAGCTAAAAAGTAATCTCACTTTGTGGCAGTTTTAATTCACATTCCATGATGTTACAATCTATGCTACAGTTTAATATTATTCTTAAAGAAGCAGGCTGCATGTAAATAGTTTTTGTAACAATGTTATTTGTAGTTAACTGTTTATTAAAAGCTTTCTAGTCCTTCACAGCAATCTTTGTTCTTATAAGCTTAACTGGCATCAACATTTAACTCAAAAAGTACAGATATTAACACTGTTTTCCTCCAGCTGTAGTAAGCTTTTCACTGTGTGTTAAATAAAACTGGTGTTTTATGCAGTGTAAATTTATACTGTGGCCAATGCACCTTCAAAATTATTGCTGTTCCTCAGTACTGCTGGAAGCTGCTTGGTATCAAATATTAGATAATACTTCAGTTAGGCTTGGTTCACATGGATATTTGTAGCCATTTCCTCCTCCCTGTAAAATTTCCACAACTTGCTTTCTTGCTTATTTATTTAATCAGTCAGTCAATTAATAAATTTATCCTGCCTTTCCTCCGCAGGCCAAAAGTTATCCTATGAATAAATGAATTATATGAACCAATAGTACGGGGATATGCTTTCCAGCAATTTCTGCCATTACTATAGCTTCAAAACCTACACTTGTTTACATGGTGCCCTCTTTCTAAGATCTCACACACATCTATGCCTAAGCATGATTCCACTGAGAAAAATCAGTAGGAAACTTGATTTTTTGAGTCAACATAGTCAGGTGATGTGAAACTTTTCACTTCCAGGAGCTTGAATCTGTTTCCTTTTTTTTCATATTGCCTTCAGTAAATCTGAAATATTGATTAATTCCAACCACATTATCAGTTATGATATTTTGATTGCATTAAAAACATATGCAGGAAGCTTCCTTCATTAAGGAACTAACATGAAAGCAAATTTGAAGAATGTTAAAGATGATTTCTGAGGGAAATCAAGGGTAAGCAAAAAAAAAGAGTTCATAAAAAAATTAATCTCACACAAACCCTTCTCTTTAGCCACTTAGTGCACTTTAGGCCTTACAAATCTGGCACATAGAATTACAGAATCAAAGTGTTGGAAGGGACCACAAGGATCATCTAGTCCAACCCCCTGCAATGATCCTGTGACAAAAATGAGCACAAAACACTTCCTGGAGCAGCTGAAGTTCAGTAAACTGTGGGTTGTTGCTGTTTTCTACATAGATCATTTTCACATCAAATGACAAATTTAGAAGTTCTCATAAGATAAAAAGCAACAGGTGGACCTCTGAAGCCACACACAACCATGGTCTTTTTGTTTGCTTAACTACATTTTGTGCGTAAGCTCACAATTGTTCAACGTGGCTTATAATAAATGTACCAAAACAATTTAAATGTTAGCATCACAGGTGATGCTAATATCTATCACCACAGAACAGAAAACTGGTGTTGCAAACAGAAGGATTTGTTTCAGAGTTAGAGCCTTTCTTAAATGCAGCTATTTTACTTGCTAGGCACAAAATCTAATGCAACAAGCCCTCTCCCATCACCCCTTCATTTCCTTGTGCCCGCATCAGGTTAAGAAAAGCATGAGCCAAACCTGTGTGAGTCCTATAGTGGTCTTTCATGGCTGATACTGTGAGGAAGGAATAATGGCATGTAGGCCATGAGCACTTGTATGGCTTTTCTCCTGTGTGGAGTTTCATATGATTGTTCAATGCCCACTTCTCTGTAAAACTTCTGTCACATAAGGGACATGTAAATTTCCTGTGTAAAAATGGGGGGGGGGAGAGAAGAAAGAGAAAACCAGGTGTTAACTTTATACAAACACGCACACAAACCCCAAAACTGACAAAAGAAGCATGTTTTTTAACTCAAAGTGTGGTAAACGCAGAGACTTTCATGAAGAGAATTGCAGACCTGGTCTGTCATGTCTGTATAACCAGGCATTGATTTTTCTGTCGAGACCTGGCACTTCAGCCATTTATTCTCTGCTTTGCGGTTGGGCCCAACGGGTTTGAAAAATTCTGTTACAGTCCAGTCACCCCTGAGGCAAATGTGAGAATAGATTTCACCTGTACAGGCCTACACCACTTATCCAGGGCATGGGCTGTCAGAGCAAAGGCTAAATGAAAAGCTATCCATACTAAACTACTCAGACAATCACACCGCTCTGTGCCATGCTGCTGCTACTGCAGTGTGGAGGTGAAATACTACTTGTAATAACACTGCTACCGTAGTAAACAACAACAACAACAACAACACTAAAAAACTTTTAAAAAACAGAAAAATGTGTTAAGAGGACAGGGGGTGGAGGGAACAAAAAAAACCTATCTTCAAAAGATTTATCGTTCAATGAAAACATTTTTGCACTGCTTAACTTGGGGTACTTATTATTTTTTTCCAACATTTCCAAATACTTCAGGATGAGAACAGAAATTGTGCGCCGGCGGCGCAGCAGCAGCACGAGGCCCCATTAGCTGTAGTAGTACCTCAGGTTAAGAACAGTGTCAGGCTAAGAATGGACCTCTGGAACGAATTAAGTTCTTAACCAGAGGTACCACTGCATTAGAGAGCGCCAATTTGGTGCAGTTATTAAGAGTTCTGGAACAGGATCTGGGAGACCAGGTTTCAAAGCCCCAGTTAACCATGAAGCTCACTGGGTGACCTTGGGTCAACCACTGTCTTTTACTGTTACCTACTGTAACATGGCAGCTCCTGACAACTTATTTATGGGGTTCATTTACAGAACTAGAAGGTTGGCAAGGCTAGAACATCATACTGTAAAAATCACCCTTTCTTTTATTTTATTTTCTTATTCTGCTTAGTGGCATAAGCTTAAAATTCAAAAGGCTTGACTGTAAGGCTGCAATAAAGAAACATCAGAAAACAAGTGTCTGGAAGACACCCCTTGACCACAACCACACTACACTGTTTAAGAGGGTTTACTCCCTCCTACCATATACAGATGCCACCATAGGTTAGGGCATAGTGTACATTGGAACAGGCAGAATCTTGAACTCTATTTTCATACTAAGGATCACATTTCTTCTGGGCAACTTTCCAGGGGCCACATCCCAATATTGGGTGGGGCGATAGGCTAAAGTGGGTGGAGCAGCAAACAAAAAAATTAACTTTTACAGTAGACCAGTTTTACATACAGACATCATTATCTATCTTCCATCCAAGCCAGTGAAGTAGGGTTGGTGAGGGGGTGTAACTCTGGAAGAGTTCTGAAGACCAGATACGGTATTCCACATCCCTAGTATAGGTAGTGTAACAGAACATCAGTGCTACTTCTTAAGGTCTTGTCTGAATCTAATCTAATATGGATCCAACAATGAACAGAAACCTGAACCCAGGTTATAATCACTCTGTAGAAAGCACGGCACAGGCTATCCAGGTTATGAACTCACAGGTTCAAATGATTAAGACTGTCTACAAAAAAGACAACTCAGGTTTTGTGGACTTCAATGATGCTATTAAATGAAAACACATAAAATCATCCTATTCTGTTCAGAAATAAAGTATTTCATTTCATATAGTCAGAAGAACAAAGCTGTATTTAGTTTGTAGGTGGCTGTTGCTGTTTTACAAAAATATCTACAGAGGTTTGGTACAGCTCTCCAGTTTGTTTTACAAGCATTAACAAACAATTCACATCATTTGCATAATGCAATCTGCCTCTCTCTCTCTCTCTCTCTCTCTCTCTATATATATATATATATATATATTACAATTACACTTACATTAAACAATTGCTAAATTTCCCAATAAAACCATTTTCATACACAAGGAATGGAGGAAGATAAAAGGATCAAGAATGATGTGTATATGTGTGTGCAGATGTGCTTGTGCGTGCACACATACTGAATTGAAAACAGACTTTCAAATTACTATATCACTTGATCATTGCTTGGTGGCACTAGAAAATGACAAATATAGCTAAATACTTCCAAATGCACCGTAAAAAAATATCATGTCCGTATATCTCTATGACAGGTCTTCATGCATTTCACATTTCAAAAGCATGGCAGGGATCTTATTTCTAAGATAAATTCCCCTATCTACTTATTTCCTTGTGTATTTATTGTGGATCTAACCTTCTACTACAAGAAATAAATAAGCAGGTTAAGTAGATGCTATCTTTTAACAAATAGTTTCTCTAGTCTGTATTACAACTTTATGAATGACAAAATAAATCCCTCATTTTTAAATCTTCCAAGATGCACATTTAACAGCATTTCACCTATTGAACCCCAATGAATACTCTATTATTCACATACAATAAAAATGTTCAAGTAAGGTTGAGCGACTGTCTTAAAAATGACAAAAACAGCAAATACAGACTAAATAGTGAAATATCACGGTGCTGAAGTAAATCTGAATACAAGACAAGTCTAATCTAATAATCAGAAGGAATCAAAATGGAACTGCAGTCAGATATAATTTCTTTCTTATTTTTTGTATTCTGCTCTCCTTCCAAATATCTCAGAGCAACTTTTCTTTATTTTTTGTGAGGTAGACTAAGCTGAGCTGATTTGCCCACAGCCCACCAAGGGTCATATTAGCCAACAGAACAATCCATAACCCTGATCCACTGTGTTAGAAGGGGTTTGGACAGAGCAAATTTGTTCCTCCAACCAGCCCTGCCTGACCAGCTTTGCCATGAGTGAGGATGCTCCACTGACCAGGAGCAAGTGGGTAAGAGATACTGGCAGTGGTATCCTCGCTTTTGGCAGCCAAAGGAAACACTCAAAATGGGGTGCTTTGTTGGGGGTGTGGGTCTGGGTCATAACAGGGTTCACCGGATCCTGAGCAAGTCCTGCTGCTGTAACGTGATACCAATGGGCCTAATTTGGGTATCTTTGCTGGGCCAAAACAAAAATGGTGAAGGGTTGTTGTTTTTTGCATGCCCACCACCTTTCACCTTGGCCAGTGTGAGCAGCAGGACTATGGCTGGGCTGCTCCACCAAGCCCTGTGGCCTGTTGTGTGTTAGGAGTGCACTTCTAAGTGCACATCTGAACCAACATTTTCTATAACTATATCCAACATCCTCATCACTGTACAGTTGTCTTTTTCCAAGGTGTAGGGATCCAAATTCCAATGCGAGGGAACAATTCCTGAATTTGCATTAGAAACAGAATTGGGGTCTAATCTCAGTGCAGCAAGTAAAACATGAAAAATGTTTAGTAATGATTGGGGGGCTCAAGATAAAGTAAACAAGCACATTTAGATCATGAGCAGTTGGAAATGTACCACCTTGCAGTTCCTATGCTTCTTCAGTACATCCTGGCACGAGATTCTCAGGTGTTATTATATAGCCATCTTTCAGGGCATGCCTACCTTTAAATTCCTATCTGATTTTTAACCATTTTGAAATTAGGAGGATATGAAATTGAGAAGATGGAAACTGACCACAGAATTATTATTTTTTAAAATATATGGGACTCAGGCCTATGGGCCAACTTGATACAACCAATAGCCATTACCTTGTAATTCTTACAGTATGCATTAAGGCATAATGGAAAGTTCATAATTTATCATCTTCCATGGTATTATAATATCATGTCAATTTAACAACGTTAATCCTGCTACAGAGCTTTTTATAATATACAATCACTTAAAATAATGTCACATCCCACTATTTAATGCACAGGGAGGTATGTTTCATTAACACACCTCTATGAATTTTTACTGGTACAAATATATAATGTAGAAAAAATGGAACATTTGTATATATAATATTAATGAGTCAAACCCCTTTGCACCAATAAAGCTTACAGTTTCATTTGAGTGCTGTTTTTACTTTACCTTATATATCGTGCAATCCCTCAAGAGTACGAGAACCTACCTAATAACACAGTCAACATTCATTGACTTGGTTAACTCCCCCACTCCCAGTTTTCATGCAAAATATCAGTAAGATCTACAGCTGCTGTCAACTGTATGTCTTGATAGTTACAGCCATCTCATTCAACCCAGCTGTACTTATCTTATTATTTTCATTTTTTGGCTATTTAATAAATTATTACTTGGCCCTTAGAAGTGTGTTGTGATATTCATTGTTAGACAAACTCAGAACAACACCCACAAACCTGCGATGTTGGAATACCAGGAGGCTTTTAGTCAGCCGAATTCAGCCTGATTCAGGATCGAAGCTCAACAACACCCTTATCTGCATGAGGTCATTTAATACCAAGTTCACAACTGTCCAGATGTTTACTTTAAAGAAATGTGTTCATAATATGTCAAGAATCAGCCCTGTGTTTCCCTTAACATTATTCAACAGAGGATCTTTGAGGTTCTTAAAAACAAAAACAAAAAATCTTGTTTTCAGGATCTGAATGATCTGTAATGCATATAGATCTGAACGATCAAATAATTTAGCTTGGGGCTATGGTCATCTCGATACCACAGACTTTTCTCCAGAGAGACATAGACTGCTTCCAGTTCCCAATATTTACTTGATCTTTTCTATCAAAAGGATTTATTTATTTAGGAATTCAGTGGTCCAGTAGCTTTATTGCATCACTACTAGTGAAACATCAAAGGCACAGGCATTCATCTATCTCATACCAAAAGGCAAACTTATTTGGTTTAAATGGTAGTCAGTTTTATTAACTAACAAGCAAGTTAGAATTTACAGAGCACTGGAGTTTATTTCTCTTTATAAACTTTATAGATATGACTTCTCAGAATCTTACTTCAAATTAAATAAGGAAGTACCTCTGTTTAGGTTTTATACAGAATCATGTTTAGTTAAATGATAATGGCAATAGTCGGCTGTTAACTAGAACCTAGAAAGTGGGAAGGTGCAGAATTAAAAACACACAACAAAACAGAATGTGAAGATTTGATTTTAGTCCTATATTATAAGGTATATTATCCTAAAACCACTATTCCATTCTTCTACCCCACCCACTCTCAACAACTGAAAGTGAATGTCAGAAGCCAGAGTCAAGGACAGGTCAGCAATGAAACACCCAGTGAGGAACCAAAACAGGACTAGTGATCATAGCATCTCTTCCCAGTAGTTCTTGTCCCCTCTTCATTTCTCTCTGTGTTCTGGGAGACCAGGTTACAGCAGAAGGGGGAAGACTCCCTGGCTTCTTCAGCAGCCTCTAGCAGCCCCTCTGTTTCTGACTCAGATTCTGGACTGCTCTCTGCCACAGTCTCTTCTTGCTCACTAAACCCTGTTACCTCTTCAACACCCAATACCTCCTCCTCCCACTCTGCTCCTTCTGACCACTCATCATCTTCATCCCACCACCAATCCACTGGCTCTGAGCCTTTTCTCCTGGGGGGTTTCCCAGGTGGTGCCCCCCATCACTCCTCTACATCCAGCCAGTCCATGACGGTCAACTACTTTCAAAACTAGTTGCTTCATGTTTGGCTGTCATGTTTCAAAATACCAGGTAAAGCATGTGGAAGGCTATACACACCCTGATTTCCCTCCTCTGAATTGCCATTCAGGTTGCCAGTTTCAGCTAATTCATTCTATAATATTGAGGGGGGAGGCAACTGTTTTTCAATATGCAAAACATCACTAAAATTACAAATGCCCCAAAAAATTACAGCACAGAGGAGCCACTCTGAATCCATCATGTCATAGCTTAGCATTCAACATATCCATACAACTATACTGTAGCTTTCTTTGGGCATTACATGGGTAGAGTAAGGCCACACATTTAGCACTGCCTTTGAGATCCAACAAATTTCCTGGACCTTTATGTAAGAAAAACATACACCTCAAAACCAACAAGCCTTTTGTATCTATGGAGGCTGCCTGCAAGATTGAGAATATTTCTCTATTGCTGGACCATAATATAAGGACTATAGTGTACAGCAACTGCCTGATGACAATGAATGTTTCTTCTAGCTGCATGCCAATTGTAAACTGCAGGAGTCATTTCAGAAATGAAGCTACCTAGATTGACTGATGGAAAGTGTAGACATGTTTAGCAATGTTAATTTATGCTTTAATAGTGCAATCCATTTATTATAATCATCATCAATGAAGAAACAAAACATACTCCCCTGAAAAACAGTGATGCTTTTAATGGACTTCTTCTATAAATTGGCTTCATACAATCTGCTTAAAAATGTTGTGATTTATCCAAGCACGCAACATTTCTCATTTTAAAAAGAAACACTGAAATGACAATAAAATGTGCTGGTTATATAATGCAAGGCTGTGCTAAATGTCCGCCCATTTTTGAGGCCAAAAGAAGACTTGTCGGAGGATGAATTATTATCCCCCCATATTTAACGTTCCCATTTTTTAAAGCCTGCTCACTGCCACAGTTTCCCCTTTGAGTGCCATTATCGTTTTCAGATCTGAGCATCTTTCTCTTTTCTAGGTAAGTTTCAGCCAGTCAGCAGTGATCATGTACTGAATGTGGTGTTACACAGGTAAATCTGTTTTAGGTATGTGCTGATATCACTGGTTACAAAACCAGTTTGGAATCAGAGCAATGCTTTCTGGTTGCATGAATCTAGGGAATGAGGTCACTGTTCAATTTCAGGCCGCATGTAAAACACTTTCACTCCCTTTTGACAAAACAAAAAACAAACAAAACAAAAAACCTGACAGTGAAAGCGAGTTCTGCCACTGCCAAAAACTTTTGTAAGAAGCATCCCACTTCCAGCTTAGCTTGACTAAATTTATTTATGTATTTAAAACATTTATATCCCTGGAAACGCTACCAGAGAAGCTTACAATTAATAATGATCTTTGCTTGCAGGCTTACCATCTACATGACATAACACAAAAGCAGAAAAAAACCTTTGGAGGGAGAAGGGTGGGAGCAAACACAGACACTAATTTTTAGTTAAGAAGTTCTTGAAAGTGTTCTTGAAAGTGTTGCTTTTAGCAGGACGGGTGGGGCTGAAGCAAGCTCCCCAAAAGCTGTCCCTTCTCTGGACAATGGATGAAGCCAGCTGGTCTTTTCAGGCTGTTCTTTATGTGAGGGAAGGGGAAGTCTGCTAATGGCAGAGTCCAGAGTGTGTTGCCTTTCAGCGGTACAGTCCAAGAGCAACATTTGACTAAAACAGGCATAGGCAAACTCCAGCCCTCCAGGTCTTTGGGACTACAATTCCCATCATCCCTAGCTAACAGGACCAGTGGTTAGGGATGACGGGAATTGTGGTCCCAAACATCTGAAGGGCCGGAGTTTGCCTATGCCTGTGCTAAAATGTCGTTGAACTGCAAGGTTTTCTATAGTCAACCATAGTCCACTTCTCAAAATGCTGCCTTTTCGTCTGTCAGATATCAGTACAAAGGCATTAATAATCTTATCAAAATTGACACAGACACTAATCCCATCTTAATCAGTAGTGAGGCCAGTATTTCTGATTTTTTTTAAGACAATGCATATTGTATTTTTATAGAGTCAGTGGCACATGTCTAATGAGAAACCATCACAATGGAATTTAATTTTCTTCTTGAAAAGTTATAATTCTTTGCTTGCAAAGGAGATTAAATATAACCTGAAAATGCTAGTTGCGCTTCTTGTTCATATACTTATCTGAAGGTGTTGGCTGCTCTTTTAGCTAGAAGCAAACCTCCAGTAGATTCCTATTTATCTCCTTGCCAATCAAGAAGTGAATGACTGACAGTAACATAGCCTTATCTAGGCCTCCTGTCTGTGGTGCATTCTGCTAAGTGATGTCATCGCTCTTGCAGAAGAAAATAAGCAGATTATTACAGTGACTAGAAGCAAACTAAACATTTGGATTTTTGCATGGACAGATTTACACACTGTCTGTCAGATAAAGCACAGTTTGCCTGCTGCTTACACAACAAGAATGTGCCTGACAGCTTCTTCCCAGCTTTAGTATCTGATTACATAAATAGGCCATTCCCCACCATTCCTAAAGACTGACAGTCTGTCTTAGTTTAAAGAGCAATTTCTGACTATCAGCTTTTCTGTCTTGCACACTGTTCTGATTAACATCAGGGCACTTCCTGGAGGTCCAATCTGTTGGGCTTTCTTTCTTTTTGTGTGATATATATATATGAATATGAGGAAGAGAGATTAACTCTATAAAAAGGACAAGGAATAATATCATAATCTTTGCTCAGGTGTTTCATGTTATAAATGTGTTGGAAAACAGAGTCTTAACACAGTAGCTATCCAAAATAATTCTTGTGACATGAAAAACTGGTCAACAAGGTATTAAAACCTCTGTAGTGACTAAGCTTTCTGTAAACTACTGGGGACAACATTTTTATAATTATCAGCTTTTTCATAGAGTTTTCATTTGTACTTGAAAATGATAGTGCACGTTGCTGTGTTTTTTATGCGTGGAAGAAGGATGAAATGGGACACTATACTGATTTTCCTTGTTAATATGAAATATTATGAATGTTCATGGGACTACAACTTTTTAAAGATTAAAACTGGAGGGACATTTCAATTTAGTCTAAGAAAAAAAGAAAGCAGGCAGGCAGGCAGATAAGAAACATTTTGTGAGTAAGACAATCTACCTAGACTCTTTCCAGCAGTGGACAATCAGTTGCTCCTTTGATGCCTACAAGGAGGCAACATTTCTTCTCTGCTTCTGCCTCCCAGCAACCAGTTTTCAGAGCTATGCTGCCTTTGGACACTGTTAACCTATTATTGCCTGTCCTGCTGCGCCCTTCTGGCCCACACTGGCAGGGCAGTGTAAGAAGGATTCAACAGGCTTGCTCCCTCCCAATCAGCCTGATAGGAAGGGCACATGCCTGCCCTGCTGCGTCGTCCTCACATTGCCTTGCGTCCTGCCCCACTGGCACACCCTTGCCCTGGCCATCATGAAGAATCTCTCTGCCGCTAATCTAGCATGGTGACTTAATATTTTGAGACACATTTCAGGCCCTCTTACAGCACACTGGTATGCCCTTGCACACTATTTTGCAATAACTGGGCTAGGAGGCAAAGGCTAAGAGATGTTAATAGAGAATCATACTAGCATGCAATCCAATACATTAGTCCTTCTAAATTGTGAAAGAAACTGGTGCAATGTGTTTTCAAGGTACACAGGACTACCAGCTTCTTCATGCCTTTGCATGATCAGCAATCAGATCATGAGAACTAGAATAGTGTGGACAGTTCTGGTTGCTACACCTCCAAAACATGGTTGCAGAACTGAAATGGTATACAAAAGGGCAGTGAAATGGTTCAGGGGCTGGAGTAATTCTCCTACGGTGAAAGCTTACAATATTCAGGGCTTTTTAGTTTGGTGTGGAGAAGCAACTGGGTGAGGGGATGTTACAAGAGATGTATAAAATCATGCATCATGTGTACTAGAACCTGGGGTCATCCAAGGAAGCTGAACATTGGAAGGTAAGCAAAGACTTGGAACAGCTATGCCAAAAGGTGTACTGTGTATCTGTTGTGACACAACTGCTAGGTCACCTCACAAATTGTGTTAGGTGGACTGGTCAGGGAAATCTGTGTTTGCAGTTGTACGCATAGCAGCTACATTCATGTTTCTTCTGAACTGGGGGAAACCATGTATGTCTTAGTGGACAGATGAACCAGGAAGCTAAGCAAGAACCATACTGTTTCTAACACACACCCAGCAAAAGAGACCCAGGAAAACAGATACAACTGTCCAGTTCCACCTAGTAACTAAACTGTAACACGACACCATCCACACATACTGTATGTAGGGTATCATAAACAATTTATCTGGGACTCACTACTTGGTTCTGTGCAGGAAACAAAAAGAAGCTACTGTACTAGAAAACTGAAAAGGGCAGGCAAGCTTTATCTAACAAGTCCAATGTTCTGTCATTTTCATTACCCATAAAGCAGGGAGACAGCAAAAGTGAGTGGCTAACGTTTTTGTGCTCCACTTGGTTTTGAAAACTTTCTGATTCTGGTCTCATTACTCTAAACTAGACCACTCAGCTGAATGCTGAGGGCCCTAACACATTCCTGTAGGAACCCTAAGAACTACGGTTATTTGAGGGGTGGTGTTGGTGGTAGAGACTTCTAACAGAGAATTCTCAATACCCTGATAACTCTCACAATGCTCAAAATTCTTTTAGGGGAGGAATGGCAACTAAACTAGAATAAAATCCAGGTAAATATGTACCATAAGTATGTTCCAAGTGCGATGTCCAACCAACTTACAGTAACTGGGAAACTCCTACGGTTTTTAAGAGTTCTTGACCATTTTGTTCATGTTTAAATAATGGATAAATTTGAAATAAGTGCTTTTACACAGGTATTTTGAATGACTTCATATTTTTCAAAGAATACAGATAAACTTATTTTATTAGTCTATATAGTCACACAAACCAAATCAAACTGTCATACAATGATCTCAGATAGTATTGCTATTTTTTGTACTACTTGCTTGTTAAAATAATCTTGCTTTCCTGTATTTTACCAAAATTCAGTGAAATGAACTACACTGCATTATTAGGGCTGCCCACATTTCCCCCTCCCACAACTAAACATGGGAAGGTGCTAATGAAGTTATTTGGAAAACGTTTCCAAGCTTCAGAAAGGGTAGGGACATAAAGAGCTTCACTGGTTACAATGGTAAACAATCACAAGTCATAACCACAATATTGTTCCTAGTTATTTCAGCTATAACTTGCAAGGCTTCCGAGCCAGACAAACCAGATGAAATATGTTGCTTCAGGTCTGCTCTGATGGATCCCTCTGAAATATCCACATTATTGCTTTTATTTTATTATGTACCACGCTTCATAACTGTACACTGCAGAATACAATAAAAATGGCACTACACTGCTTTAAGTACTTATTAAATAGGTCAAAAAGTTACCATAACAAATAACTTGTTCTGTTCAGGGTCCATTAATAACATATCTTGTTGTGCCTCTAAAACAAAAGTGGGGGCCAGAAAAACACAGCAAAGCACCTTCAGTCCTGCCTTCTTTGGTTCAGTGTAAACGGAAAGTGCTGCACACACAAAATCTCATTTAAAAGCGTGCCTCTGGACTCTCACAGGAAAACCCACACTGTAAAGTGACAATATTGTTACACTGTTAACCCATAAATTGTGCAAGATAGACAGGGAATAACAGGAACAGAGACCTATACAAAGAGATGGATGCTACTGGAGATGAAATCTGAAGACAAATACACAGCAAGGGCAATTGATAGGTTTTGTACTCCGGCAGTTGCATATAGAGAGACCTAACACTTGCCAATACAGGTTCAAGAGAGGGGGAAACGTTATATCTATGCCTTATTGCCTTTTGGGAGTCAGGACAATGTAGCGTTCTCCCAGAGGGCTTTTGCGTAGGTCTGCAGCTATGACTAAGGTTGCTGCCCGTTAGTATTTTTAGAATATTTTTAATAATTTTGCCCTCGTTTTTTGTATACAATTCTGCATTGTTTTAGGGTGTCTTTATAGCCACCTTGTTGGACATGTTTGGTTGACAGGTGGATTAAACATGGAAAAACTGAAAGAAATGTATATACTGGTAAAGATAAATATATAGATAGATAGATAGATAAGAGGTTGCATTTTGCTAATTGTTTTTACTGTATTTCATTGGAATTTTATGTTTTAGTTTCCTTTGTTTCCTCAGGCACTTTAGTGTATAATGTAGGGTCTAAATATACCAATATACCAATACCAAGAATCCAGAGGCAAATTTAATTTGAAAAACGTTTTCAAATCTCATGATTTCTAACCTTTTGCAAAGTGGTAATACGGTAAGTTTTCTGCTTCTTGGACTCTTGGTCATGCTGGTTGACTGAAATGCTAATTTTAAGAGAGGGGCTTGCATTACTTCTCAGTATGGCATGGGCTGGTTCCTGAATAAAAATGACACACACAAAGATATGGCATAGTGTCATGAAAAGTGCAATACGGTAGGCTGGTATTTACTGCATTTTATGTAATGGAAAGATGCAAATTGGCTGCAGCTCTTAAGACGACCTTCAGCACCAATCAGCTGTACCTTGAACTAAATCTGAAAGGCAATATATGGAGTATTGTTATTTTTAAGTGAAAGCAGAAATTAAAATCTGAAGACATGAAGCAGGAATGTGGGTTTCAGCACTGATGGCAAAGAGGCACTGTGGAAGCAGAAAGAGCAAATTTACACAGGTTTTGAGATATAGGAGAAGGAGAGTTCATGGTCAGGAATGATGTTAAGGTTATGGACAGTAGAGATAAATGGATGGCTTGAACAAGGAGACAGAGGTGAGGGGAGCTGTGATTGAATAGGCTACTCTAGCTCAACGGAAGCACTTCAGTCTCACACGAAGTATAAAAAAAGACTCATGGCAGAAAAAGAAATAAAAGGAAGCATGTAACGGTTCTACCAAACTGGTACATCAATATAAATTAAATTTAAAACTTAAGCTGCATACAGTGGAAATCATATTACACTTGATAAATCTCTACTTAACTGAAAGGAAATGGAGCTCCTGATGACCTCTCTATTCCTGCAACCGTGCTTATTTATAAAATCAAAAGTCACTTTTGAATCATTTCAAAGTACCATTAAGGAAAGCCCAGCTAGTTAAACACATCCCCTAAGGCTGGAGACCTGGGAACACTTGTCTGGAAGTACGCTTTGCCAAAATCAGCAGAACTTACTCCTGAGTAAAACGAGCTTAAGAAAATGTGGTTTTCAGTACTGTACATTCCCTATTTCAATTCACAGCCACCCCCCAGACCCCATTATTTTGTGGAGATCACATGGATTCAGTCAATACTGAAATCTATTCTGAAGGGGAGAGGTGGTGGTTCAGAACTGCAGATCTGACTCCTCTACTGATGACGGGAGCAAACCAAATTAGGAGCTGTTTGAAAGGTGATGGGGATTATGGAATAGATCGCAGCTGCTAAAAAGTGGCCCCTACCATATAGACCATGGCCAAAAAACTAAGATCATGGCCACTGGTCCCATCATCTCCTGGCAAATAGAAGGGGAAGAAATGGAGGCAGTGAGAGATTTCACTTTCTTGGGTTCCATGATCACTGCAGATGGTGACAGCAGTCACGAAATCAGAAGACGCCTGCTTCTTGGGAGAAAAGCAATGACAAACCTAGACAGCATCTTAAAAAGCAAAGACATCACCTTGCCAACAAAGGTCCGTATAGTTAAAGCTATGGTTTTCCCAGTAGTAATGTACGGAAGTGAGAGCTGGACCATAAAGAAGGCTGATCGCCGTAGAATTGATGCTTTTGAATTATGGTGCTGGAGGAGACTCTTGAGAGTCCCGTGGACTGCAAGAAGATCAAACCTATCCATTCTCAAAGAAATCAGCCCTGATTACTCACTAGAAGGACAGATCCTGAAGTTGAGGCTCCAGTACTTTGGCCACCTCATGAGAAGAGAAGAATCCCTAGAAAAGACCCTGATGTTGGGAAAGATGGAGGGCACAAGGAGAAGGGGACGACAGAGGATGAGATGGTTGGACAGTGTTCTTGAAGCTACTAACATGAGTTTGGCCAAACTGCGAGAGGCAGTGAAGGATAGGCGTGCCTGGCGTGCTCTGGTCCATGGGGTCACGAAGAGTCGGACACGACTGAACGACTGAACAACAACACAACAACAACCATATAGATGCAAGTCTGATGGCAAACCCCCCAAAATCAGGAAAATGAAACAAATTATTTGCAAATCACATTAATAAGAAGGGTTTTTTAGCAGTCGCATGTAGAATATTAACATCTGATGTGCCTATGAATAGTCACTGCTACTAGTATACATTAAGTGTTGTAATTGGTTTAAATCAGCATGGGCCATCTGTCTTTAATACTCTTATTACAAGGCAGTAAGCAGAGAACTATTAGAGCTGCAGTATAAGCTGTAAGATCTTTACTCGTTCTTAAATCATTTAAAAATAATGAGAGCTTTAGCCTTTATCTAATTAACGAGTGCCTTCTTTGAATTAGAAAAACTGTATCATTTAGCCCACGGTTGTTTAGTAAATTGGCTTGGTGGCACGTAAGCTAATGCAGGGTAGCAGTGGAGTGTCTTGTTCCTGGCTTATTACTTGAATTATAATTCAATGATCACCTTAGATCATGGGCTATTCATAAATCAGGAGGCTGACATCAGATGAAAAATTGTATTAATATATGAAACTTATTATATAGTACAAACTGCTCTCTTGATAAATTACATTGTTCAGGCTTGACAATGATTGCATTTAAAACATTATTCCAGTTTGCTGTTTTACAGACTGAAACCTCTTCATGAAAAATTTACAATGCTCCTCTGTGTTTTGGAGTCAGAGGGCAATAGTAGCAAATGGCAGACATAACACCATACTTTAGATTTGCTGGCAGCAGCTGAGGACAGAAAACACTTTTAAGTGCAGGAGTGAGGGGAGGAGGGGAACCCTCAGATGTGCCCTTAGAATCTACATATCTAGTTTTATGAAGATACTAATTGTCCTCTGCTGCAGAAGCACAGTAAATAATGAAATTTTAATTTCAGCTTTCCGGATTGCTTTCTTCCATATAGGTGCACGTTTCTCAGGAATTTATAGCTTGAGAAGCAAAAAATAAAGGGGGAAACCCATGAAGTTTAATTTGAATTGAGACTGAGCTCCTCAGATGATGCGTTATGACAAATGCTTTTTGCCAAGGCTGACTGGGTTACTCATGCTGTAGTTCCATATTATTTACATTAATTACATGAAGGCTGCTTTGTTAATGGTACATTCTGGTGTGGGTCGCAGCGTGATATGCTAATGATCTAAGAAAAATCTGCCTCTTCAATATTTATGATAATTTGTAAGAGGAAATAGGATTGCCTTTATTTCTTCAAGAGAACGAACAAAAAATTAGAACGAAAACAATTTATTCATGGGAAGAAGAAAGTGGTTCTAATCAGAAGACATTTCCATGTTAGAAGCACAGAACAACCACCTTGTTGTTTGGGATTTTGTCATAACCTCTGACAAAGTGCTAACATGGCAGGTCACTGGATCTTGCAATGTAAGGACAATTGCTCATGATAAAATAAAATAATTTTAAAAGCCTCTTAAAACCACAGTTTTTAATCTTCTTACACATGATCAGCAGAGATATGGCAATGCGTACACTTAACACTATGTTAGTAGAAACAACAAGCTCTCCCCAATCTGTTAGATAGCACCAGAATAAATGCTGATACTGTATTGTTTCTCTATTCACATTGCCGCTGTTTTCATTATACACAAAATAAAAAAGACAATAGAGTAGTTATTAGGTTTCAAAACATCCACTTTCAGATAATCCAAAGAACAAACACTAAAACTACCTTATGGCTAACTTTAAATTTCTTCTTAGCTATTTTGCATCAACAAATGGGTAAAACAAAGCATTTCTACATCATATTGGTAATCAGTTCACATAGGGGCTACTATGCAGCATTTTATAAAGACTTCACACTCTTTCAAGATTTAAAGGGGTGTAATCCTGCTCCTATGGAAGTCAACTGCAGCCTTAAGGAGCAACTCAGCAGCCTTTTACACCGATGTAGTTGCACTGGAACTCTACCAGGGTCACTCTTTTGCTGTGGTCAAAAAGTTCTGAATAATTTTGCTGGTTTCACTTAAATTACTCATATGTGAATAAAGTTTAAACTAGCAGATTTCAAATCTCACTTTTAGTGTGCGTTATAGAAAAAGTTGTATCCTATGTTTAAAAATTTTAATAGAACAAAATGGGAAAATACATTTATAGTAAGAAAATAATAAATCTGAAATATCTTTGTGGCAGGCAAATATTTAAAAAGGAGTGAGAACCAGGGAATCTTACAGAAATTGCATGCCAGTCTGGCACTGCCCACAAAAATATATCCCACAGAAAAGTTAAAACAGAATATTGACCCAATAAGCATAAGCCAAGACATGAATATTATACAGTATAGATAGCTCTATAAGCCATATATTGTAAAGTTAGATCAGTGATAAATACTTGAACTACTAAACCCTTTCAGATTATGACAGATTATTTTTATTACTTTTACATTAGAGACTAACTAGGCATGATGGATGGGTGGGTCATCTTGAATAGATAAAAAGCTGAGTGGTATTTGGGGCAGTGAGTGAATGGGAATTTTGAATTTTTCTCCTGCTTGTGCTTCCCCCCCCCCCCACCTCCACTTACTTTCTGCTGACAGGCTTTCTATTCTTCGAGCTTTCCTGGAAAAACATGGCTGGGGCAGACAATCGGGGCGGGGGGAAAGGCAGAGGAAAAACGGCAACACTCCCTGCTGTCCAATATTTGTGTGCACAAATATTGTTAAAGCTATCCCCTGCAACACATGGGTTATTTACATAAAAATACAAAATACTGAACTCGCACAGATTTGGAACTATTTATGGAATTCATCAGCTTTTAAATATACACTGTTATACTACCACAGCATCCCAAATTATTATTATTTTCTCCCTACCAACTGCTGCACATGCTAGGAAAGAAACCTTAAGTAATTAATCTTAAATTATATCCAAAACTTGCACAAATAAAAAAACAAGGAGAGCCACATGACCTCCAGTAGACTTATTATTATTATTAATATTTGTGAGAAAGGCTACAGAGCAGAAGAGGTGTTTGTGTGTGAGAGAGAGGCATGCGCAAGAACCTCTGACTCTTGCGTGGCTGCAGTGCTGCCTGCTGTAAAAAGTTGTTGCTGTTGTTTGAATTTATATACTGCCCTATACCCGGAGGTCTCAGGGCGGTTCACAGAACAAAATCAAAATAAAAACCACAAAATACATAATCAAAATAAAAACAGCAACAACCCATTACACCCCCCCCCCCCAAATACTGTTGTCACATCCCTTGTTTTTGCTACTAGCCATACCCACCCCTAGCATGCTTCTCCCGGGAGGCTGCCCATGAGGAATGTTGTGCTCAGGCTGAAAACGGCTCCCGTCATAGAGCGACAGAATTCAAAAGTGCATTACAGAAAATACAGCGGTTACAAATATATGCTTGGAAGTGCATAGACAATGTTTGCTGAAAGTGCAACAGCCAGAGGACATGCTGTAAACAGTGGCGGAGGAAGCCTTTTGGCTGCCCAGGTAAAGCAGCATGGACTGGGCACCCCCATGACCCGCCGCTCGCTCAGTGGCTTGCCTGGTTGCCATGGGAGCAGCAGCGCCAACCAGGATAGAGTGGGCATGCCCGGAAATCCGGGCATGCGCAATTCATTCAGGCCGGTGCTGGTGCTCCCGCAGTGACTGAACGAGCCGCCGAACGAGCGGCAGGTTGTGGGGCTGCCCCGGCCGTCTGTAAAGCAATACGGATAGGTGCTGGGCGTCGGTTTAGGGAGGGGCCGCCGAATGTCACCCCCTCCCCTGGAACCCGGGGTGCCCCGCCCCCACGCCCCGCCCTTCCTACACCACTGGCTGTAAACTTCGTACCTCTTTATATGGCCAGAAATTCAGTTGAAAGGCAGCAGTTCAGTGGTAAGCCATTCACTTTACATGCAAGCGGTGGAGCTTAATTCCTGGCATCTCCAGGTAGAGCCGCTTATCTGAAACCCTAGAGAGTCACTGCCTGTCAGTGTAGACAGTACTGAACTGGATGGGCCAATGGTCTATTTTATTATAAGACAGCTATATATAATCCTAAAGGTGTTTCATATCTATGCTGGTTGGAAAAATCAGCTTCCCTTCTCACATATTTTCAATTGCCTTGCAGTTATTGGTTTGTGTTTTTTTTTTAAAAAAAAAAACCTGAGGTGAGAATTATGATCCGTGAATTCTCTGGAAATGGTTTTAATCAGAGAAGGAAAATAATTTTGGTTCTACCTCCACATCTATTAATGATCCTCCAAACCCACTTGTTTAGAAACTGAGATATGAAAGATAGGAGCTAAATGGCACCTTAAACCTAGGTTATGGGCGCAACAGTGGAAAGACTAGGCACGCTTTTTAAAATAACAATAATACAAAGCTTAAAATGAATGAACTGCATATCAAATATTATGTTCATTTTTCACATGGTCTAGTCCTTCCCCTGCCCTCCCTCCTAATATTCTTAAGAGGGTCTCTTCTCCAGTCTTCAGAGAGTAGCTGGAAGTGGGGAGGCAGAAAAAGGTCCTCCTTTCCTTCCACTCTGCAGTTTTAATCTGAAATCTTAGGCTGCACCCAGAGCTCAGAAACTGCTCGTGCTAATGAAATTCCCTGTCGCAAAATGCGCCTAGAACAATGGGAGTTTCAAACACTGCTCCAAACCCTTACCCTCCCTTTTACCTCACCTACCATGCTGTCCCTGGTGAGTCAGCAATGGTAGGAAGGAAGGAGAACATAAAGTCTGTCTGCCACCTCCTTCCAATACCTGATGTGTTCCTATACTACACATAAGTAACCCTTGCTAAACACAGTCTCCTCATTGAAAGGCTACTGCAATGTCAGCAAATCAATTCAGACTAGAAATAAGCTGAGCCATTTCCCAATTTTTTGAGAAATAGCTTTACTTTATCAAATTTGAGTAAGGGGGAAGCTCAATCACCACAAACGTAAACCAAGCAGAATGAGATATTTATTTTTGAACAAACCCTGTAATTTTTCTAAAGGCTTTTCTGAACATATTCTTTGCTCTAGAATTTCTTATATAATGCTGCTGCTTCAAAAATTAAACAAGCTAATAGGCAGAAGAAAAAAGAAAAAGGGCACCTGTGTAAAAAACACTGTTCTCTATGAAAAGACAGAGAATGGTTGCTAAATACATGATCATAGCACTGAGACATGAATAAGTATATGTCTAAAAAGAAAGCAAATACTAAAAATGTTTACTGTCCACTGATTTTAACTATCCAGGATCCTGACCCCAGTTCTAGCCCTGTCTCACTGATATCTGGGGTTAGTTTGATGAAGAAAGGTTAAAATGATAGGGTTATTTCATTAGTGATAAAGAATAATGAGCACTCACAATAGCATCCTTAAAAAAAAAAAAGTATTCCGCTCTCTTAGAAGTCTGAACACCTCTGCTCAATGAACAGCAACTCTTCATCTGCTAATTGGGGAATAGAGAGGTAAAGGTCATGTGCAAAAACAATAGGGGATATAAAAATAATGCATAGTAAAGGAAATTGCTACATCTTCCAATTGTCAAAATGACAGCTGCTAGAGAGAAATGAGGGTGTCAAACACAAGTATTCCCAAGGCTTCCATGCTGGGTAGCAAGACATTGTGCCTGCTGGTACTATACTAGCTGATACTAGGGCCAACTGAACCATCCCTCAGTGAAAATAATAACTATTATTCCTTCTCTCTAGTGTTCTCTCCAAGTTTCTTGGGTCTTGCTCACATCTTACATTTCAGCATACAATTCTCAATGGTATGCAAACACTCTGGAGAGAGTGTGGATTAGTCATCATGTAGTTGCACTTTAACTCACTGTGCCCTTGTGGGAGCACAAAATTACCATATACCACTCCAAAGAAGATAATGCATTTTCTGATAAGTAGTACCCCCTTACCCGGTTATTTAACATTTCTCAAGCAGAGTGCAAGATGCTACAGCATAAATGTTAAATACAGTAATGTACTCTCCTATTCAAGAGCTCCTGTACGCACACTTAAAATAGTATTACCGTATTGGCCTGAATATATGCCTCACTTTCCCCCCAAATTCCGACCATGAAAAATTAAAGTGCAGTTTATATATGCGACCTTACGGTATGCAGCCAGGAGTGCGGGGCAAACAGCACCAGGACTGTGGCAAAGCAGCGCCCGCCCCTCGTGTAGTCCCCCATCCTCTCCCCCAAGGCCGGAAGGGAGAGAACGAGGAAGGGTGAAAGCCGCTGGCAATGCAGCACAGCTCCTCCCCCCCCCCCCAGTATGCAGCCAGGAGCAGCGAGGAAGGGAACGGCTTATATTTGGTTTCCCCCCCTTTTTTTCTCTCCCCCCTCCAATTTTAAAGGTGCAGCTTATATTTGGGTGCGGCTTCTATTCAGGCCAATACAGTAGAAAACACATTGGGCAAGATCCAAAGTTTGTTGAACTGACTTTGAACTGCAACCCAATTCAAACCCAGGAGTATAGCTCATTAAATTCAGTATGACTGACTTCTGAGTAGACATGTATAGGGTTGCTGTTAATCTACAGGGTGCACTAACTCATATAGTGTAGTGCTAGTTTCACCAATAACAACCTGCTCTCAAATATGTTTTCTCAGAAGTAAATCCCACTGAATTTAATTGGATTTAATATATCCCTCATGCATTTTGGATTAGGATAATCTCCTAACTCAGGAGGTGTGAAGTCCAGGCAGGCAAACAAATGCAATAAATATAACCACATGTACACACAAACGCTCTTTCTCTTTCCTTCTCGCACAGATTTTCCATCCTCATGCATATCTGTTTCCCATACAGAGGCACTCTCATGCGTATATTCTCCTCCTTGTGTAGACATACATGGCGGAGTCTGGTGTGTACATTCATACAGTGCATATGCTCCCAAGTGTGCATGAAAACAGGAAGACGTCCTGTAAATCTGACCTTGTCTGAGCAGTGAGGTATCAACAGTTCATGTATCTAGAACTGGTGATGATAGGCATGCCAGTTCTTTTCATGCTTCTGGGAACAAAGACCTTGCAGCTCTGGTTTCAAAATGTAGCTTCTATTTTAGTTGTAGCACAAGGAATGAAAGAATTTCTCTTAAAGTGGCAGCAAAGTCCCATTCCTACCCCTAAAATCAGGAGATGTCTAAAACATTGACTAAAATCTCTTCTGCCCAGGGGCGGCAGACACCATAAATACACCACTGCTGCCGGCACTGTCCTATTATTATATTTTATTCCTGTTTGACAAAAGTGGCTGACTATTGTCAATAGAGAAAAAGTTTCCAGGCTATTAAAGTGTATTCTCAGCATTTTTTTCTTCTTTTCTCCCTGCTTGGATCTTCCCCCAGGGTGCAGTTAAAGAATTGCGTTGAAAACCTAACGCACTCTCACAAGGCCTAGATTGTGAATTTTTTATACTCACAAATGGTTGGCATCTTCAGCTGTGCCCCACCCCCAATATTTACTTGTAAACTACTCGGTTTGTTAAGGCATGCACTAAAGTAAAAGAAAAGAAGACCACATTATGTGTCAAATTAAATGTTGCTGATACATGCTTCAAGTGTACATGCAATGACGTTCTGTTATAGATCAACTGCTGGACAATAATACTTGCACACTCCCCGCCTGACAAACTGTTCTGCATTTTGTGTGAGATGCTGTAATGTTTCTGACGATCTGTGCAAGGCCACACATTTCAACAAATTCTCCAAATTAATGCTGAGACCGGTTTGCAATGTTTTTGTTCAGTAGCATTCACTCTTGCTGATTGTATCCTAAATAATAAACCATGGCCTCAGGCGGTTTCCCCCAGAATGTTTATGATGAGAGCTCATTCATCTAAATCTACTGGCCAATGGAATAAAATAAATCAAGAATTTCCAAAATATAACAATATTTGTGTTCACTAGATAATTGATGACTGCAGCTGTGCTAATTAAAACCCATCTGAGTTTCATTAATCTTGGTCACTGGGTCCAATTGCTGTACACCACACCCAGATCACCAGACCAGCATGTTACCTTTGCACTTATATTCCACTGTCAGGTTTTAATTTTTAAGCTTTAGGATTATGCATATGTGTAAGTATGTGTGGGTTTAACTGTATAAATGCTAAGTTTTAAAAGAGCAGAAAGCATTTAACACTTAAAGGCTGGAAACATATTATGCCACCCAATTGCCCTTTCAGCTGCATTCCTGTGAACCTCAGTGAGATTTAGATAGCTAACTGCACGCAGGATTGTGAGCAATGTCCACAACAGAGACAGCACACATAAATGAATCAGGTTCGAGTTGAAACTGCCAACCAGTTAGGGAGGAGCCATGGCTCAGCAGAAGAACATCTGCTTTGCATGCAGAAAGTCCTAGGTTCAAGTCTTGGCATCTCCAGGTAGGGCTGGGCGAAAACACTGCCTGAAATCCTGGAGAGCCAATATTAAAAATAAAATAAAATAAAATCCCCATTTTTGGGGAGCTTTTTACTACTCATCTTGATGCATTTCTTATAGGTGTGACCTTTCCTCCTTTGTCCTCACAGTCCTTGGTCTTATCACTTACAGTTTCCACTGGCTGCATGACCCGTATGACATCACAGTGCTTCTTGGATGCGATGAAATCAAGGACACTGGTAAACATAGTCATGTTGGCTAACATAGCCAAGAGTCTCAAAACAGCTGTGTGCCCAAATGAAGTGAAGGACTGTCTGGGCAGAGGAGGACCAGGCAATGCCCCAAGCAGCAGTACCAGCCATGGTGATGGAAGGACATGGAATTGCAGGGAAACACAATATATATGTTCAGCAAGGCAAAGGTTGTTTTTTTTTTGTAATGTGTTGAACCTTCAGTTCAAATATCAGAATATTTGAAAAACCCCTAAAACAATGTATTACCCACAGTTATCTGTGCACAAATATTCATGTGCTTTTGTAAGCAACTGTGAAGCAAAAATTAAGGGTGTGGAAATTGTGGACCTCCAGCCAACATTGTCCATGGCCAGAGATTAAGGGTGTTGTGTCTCATCAACATCTGAAGAGGCTTGGCTTCCCCGCCCTTGCATGAGAGACACAGGGGCACAAGAGTGATGCAAAACAAACTTGGTAATGTATGACAAGTTACCTGGGCACGGTTTGGTTTCCCTCAGGCAAGATTGCTTGCATTGCATAAATTGCTTGCATTAGGAAAAATGGCTGTGCCACAAGCAAAAGCTAGATCCACATGCAGAACAAGTTCTGTGGGTCCTCCCCTATGAATGTGTAATAAATTCTTCCATAATGCCATTAATAACAAAGAGGCAAGGATGATTTCCCCTTAATATTATTCCTGTGGCATTTTATTTACCAGTTTAAAAAGTTGCCCACTGGAGAAGGAACTATATCTTCACTAGAGAATTCCTAGGTTATGGCCACAGCATACACATATTTTTCTGTATCAGACAACATTTTTATAGCTCTAGATATGCTTTGCTTGTTAAAGAAAAAGAAATGTGTCAAAAACTTGTGGCTCAGATAAATATCTACAGAAATAGCTATAACTAATGTTAGTAACTAAGCTGCCTTGCAGATCATAAATACTAGGAAATATAAATAACTCCAAGAGACAACTGTACAATCTATATTTGAAGAAAGGGGACATTTGAGTAATCAATCATAAGAAGCCAACACTGTCATAAACACAGCTTATGAAAATACTTGTAAACATTTATTAAATGTAAATTCCTCTTCAAAATGTATATTATGAGAGATTTCTATTTTTTTCATGCAAATTGGAACATGCAATACATAGTAGCTGATAAATGTACAACTACCTCCTTTCAGGATTTGTTCTTGTTGTACTATACGTGTTTTTGTAGATATACACTTTATCTTTTAACTAATGCGATAAAACGTATATTATTGGTGAACATGAAGCTTAGCTGTAACAGTTTTACTATCAACACCATTATATTCATTAGAACATACTGATGTCTCAGTGGGGATCTGTGAGCCAAATAGCAAGAAATGCCAATTTAAACAATTGTTAGTGTAATTAGACCCATTATTTATACAACTTCCAATGTTTACAATAAAGAGTTACAAGCGCTGTGTAATATTAATAAAAATGTGAACATTTGATGCCCTTCTGTCACGTGCTTTCTGCTATAGAAAGGGCTAAATACTCATTCTAGATACATTTCAGTCATTTTACTCCTCCATCTCTTTACATTTTATTCATTGTGATTACTTTTTGAGACCCCTGCCATATCTGAGTCAAGGGACACACCTGGAAGTCAAAGCATAGACCTTCTCAGGTGTACACCCCCAAAAAATCTAAATCTTGAGGTTACCAGTGCATGAACTACAGCAGTCAGGCTTTCCCCGCCAAGGAACGCTGTAAGTGAACCAGACATTGCTGGTAAAAGGCACTCCTACCCACAGAGGACACTTGGCCTTCTAGTGACAATGGTGTTTGCGTGTCGAGGACCCCACAGCCACCCTCAAATAAAGGCACAATTCACACAGAATTTTTGTTTAAGGTTTTTTTTGGCATACATTTTGGGCACAACTTTATTGATCACAGCATGTGAGTGGTTGCTTAGGCATTAGACTATTGGTTCGCCTAGAGGTAGGAACAGAACTGACATCCGCAAGCCTTCAAAAGTCAGTAAGGGGAAACATTTTTTGGGGAGAGCATAGAGCTGGGCACCAGGCTCTCACCTCTCCCCAAATGCTCCCAGGGGCTCTTGTGTGGCCCAAGCCCCTTGAAAGCAGCATGGTGAGCCCCTGGATTCCTTTAATGGAATACCCTTGCAGCAGCAGCAGCAGCAGCAGCAGCAGCAGCATTGGAGGGGCCGGCACAGCCAACCATACCCCCTCCACCAACCAAATTAACCAATGCCTAACTGCAACCTTACAAGTTGTGACGATTTGCTACGCAGTAGGCAAAAACCAAATGGCACCAGCCAATCAGCCAAATGGCAAAATTCCCATCAGGCCCCTGCCCCAAAAGCAGACAACCCCATGACAGGCATAGCAAGGTCAATGCAAGCAACCCTAAATATAGGGAGGGTGGAAGGGTGATCCAATGCGCGCAGAGAAAAGAGGAAGCTCAGCTCTGCGCGCAGGGAATAAATAGTCCCTCAACAGTCACTCATAAAATTGCTACACCAAATTCTCCCCAACGACTGAGGGGTACCCAATCAGATTCATAGCCATCTATACTAACCCACCCAGCAACAGAGGGATGTCTTGGTTGCCCCCACTGCAACACGTGCTCTCCGTGATGGAGAACATGCTATCCAATAGTACCCCCAAGCTACACACTTACTCCTTGAGGAAGTGCAAACCCATACAGTATGGGAAAACTGCCTATCAGTCAACCACCCAAAGAGCACCCATCTTCCTAGAATTCCTAGAATTCAAATATAGTTTCTTTCCCCCCATCCAATCCACCACTGTAGTCAGATACCAAACCAATCCAGAGCTTTCACAGTGCTCCTGACTTCAGGTGTTACTTATGGAGAAGTAGAGTTGTGTGTCATTGGTGTACTGATGACCCCTTGCACCAAAACACCTAATGATTAATCCCAATAGTTTCATACAGATGTTAAATAGCATTGGGGAACACAGGTGTCAGGGGGCTGAGGAGCACTTACCCAATGCTACTCTCTGAACAAAGTCCCAGAGATAAGAATGAAACCATTGTAATAGGGTGCTTCCAATGCCCATCCCACCAAGTCGGTCCAGGAGGATATCATAGTCAATGGTATCAAAAGCTGCTAAGAGATTAAGCAGAGGTCATAACAGGGTCATAATTCCCCAGTCTCTCTCAAGATAAAGATCATCCATCAGGGTGACCAAGGTTGATTCAGTTCCAAAGCTGGGTCTTAACCCAGAATGTAGTGGATCTAGATATTCAGTCTCATCCAGGAATACCTGTGAGTTCTATTATTTATTATTATTATTATTATTATTATTATTATTATTATTATTATTATTATTTTATTGAATTTATATGTCACTCTTCATCCAAAGAGCTCAGGGCAGTTCACAAGATAAAAACACAAGATAGAATCACAAAATAAACAGTTAAAAAAAGAACCAAACCTGTAACCCCACCTCACACAAACACATTTAATCAGACAAATGCCTGGCGCCTAAGGATGTATAGTGAACACACCAGATGAACCTCCCTGGGGAGAGCATTGCACAAACTGAGAGCCATCACAGAAAAGGCCCATTTTCATGTTGCCACCCTCTAGACCTCTCGTGGAGGAGGCACACGAACAAGTGTCTCAGATGGTGATTGCCTAGTCTGGATCAGGTTACCTACAATGTACCTACAAAGGGTAGATCTTCAGTGTTGTTGTTTTTTCTGGGAGGACGCAGGGGTACGCATACCCCTAAACATTTTGCGAATCTAAGCTTGGCATCGTTGCAGGGAAGTATTTCAATATGAGTAGGAAAATGAGAATACCTCTAAACATTTTTTTAGGGGGGGGAAGGCACTGCTTGTGGCATTCCTACATCCCTTTATTGTTGTGTCAGTCCACCTATAAGGACACTCGATACTGTGATCCAGTTTGTATGACTACTTCTCCAGTAATTTTAATATGTTCTTTCATTCTAAAATATGAAAATTTAACTAAGTTATTGACAAAGATTCAGTCTATGATTTATTTACTTTTTAAGCACTAACTCCAAACTATACCACCCTACATTTCTTGAAGAAAATATATGTTCCTAATAATAATGTTTGCTCTCACCATGCATAGTCAGGAACAAACTATGCTTGGCAAGTAACTTACGGAAGTTACTTTCATTAGCAATGGAGAAAGCATTCATTTGCATTGTGTCAATTGACTCCTCTTTCATTCACATATGCAATTTTCATTAAATTTCTGCAGGAAGCATAGGCTATATTTCAAAGAGTTGCACCTTCAGTGAAGTTGTGGTACTGGCCCACAAAAAAACAACAGCAACAATGAAAAATATTATTTTACTGAACTCACTTTGAATTCTTGAAACTGTAATCATTTGATCTGACATTTTTAATAAAAGTAATTGTTTTATCCAAAGCACAGACAGCTGAAAAATTAAGAAGTTCTATAAAAGGAGACTAAATTGTAAAAGGTGAAGTGGGAGTGAGGAAATCTGTGTGTAGACATTTAAACATACACCTTGTGTCTAGTACAGGGAGAAAGAGAGGGAGACCACACAGATATGCATATGTATTGATGTGTGTGTGCATTTATGATCTCAACCCACATCAGCCACAGTCATTGTGTCTTCTTAATCAAGCTACTATATTTTAGTCCTTTTAAAAAATTTTATAGGAAACTAGCTGGCCCGGCTACGTGTTGCGGTGGCTTTTTTGTGAAATGGAAAAGGAAGATCTATATATATAAAATGTAAACTGTCCATGCCCACAGCTTCTCCCGTTGAATTTCCGCCTGCCTCCTCTCCGTCTTTCCCCCATTTCTTCCTCCCTCCACACAGCTTCTCCCGTTGAATTTCCACCTGCCTCCTCTCCGTATTTCCCTGTTTCTGACTGCCTCCACACATCATCTCCCGTTGAATTTGCGCCTGCCTCCTCTCCATCTTTCAATCAGTTTCTGACTGCCTTCACACATCTTCTCCCGTTGAATTTCCGCCTGCCTCCTCTCTGTCTTCCCCCCCGTTTCTGCCTGATACCTTCCCCTCCCCTGCACTTTCCCTGGTCACCCAAAAACTCTGTTGCTTACTGTTGTATAATTGCAAATGAAAATGCGGCTGTCAATTGCTGTGGCCTGGGAAGGCGTGCACGCACATGCAGACAGCTTCTTCGGGGATTGGTGGCCTCCATTTTTGCCCCGCGTTACCATAGCAACCTGGCCTGCAACGCCGCCTGGCCTCAAAGCCCGGCTTCTCTCCTGTCTCTTGAGGTTTGGTTGTGTAGTAGCAGCTCTATCGCCCCCCCCACCCCGCCTCTCTGCAAACAGCTGCCTGCTTGTTATGCGTTGTCGGGCCCCTTGAGGCAGCGGCTGAAAGTTAGGCCGCAAATGGCGGGCAGCCGTTTGAGGCGGCGGCTGTAAGTTGTCGCCTCAGGAGTTAGGTGGCGCCTTTCTATTGGTTGCTGGTTGTGATGTCAGTGCTGTTGCTGGTGACATCTAATAGGCGCGCCAATTTTTGCGTTTATTCTTTATTTTAGGTATGTCAGGGTTTGTTTGTTTTTTGAAATTTAATTATCCTATGTTATTCCCTGATGGTCATGGAATGCTGTGTCCTAATTTGATGCTGTTTGGTCCAGCGGTTACGGAGCAAGTTGGTAACACCCGCGCACGCAATGGGAACATTTATATATATAGATAGATAATGGCTAATTGTTAGACTTGCTGAGGAAATTAATTGGTTCAAAATACCAAAGATTTCTGCAGTCAGTGGGAGAAACCCCTTATCAGTTTCACATCTCTTTTAGATAAGGGTCCAGGTTAAAGCAAGAAGAAGCTTCTTTTTCCATTGACTTCAGATTTCTTGCATTTGGGAGGCTCCCAAACTGTCTGGGGTACCCAGTGCTCAAGGTGGCCACATGTTCTCACTCCCTTGCACTGGAGTTTGCATCTGTTTACTAAAAGTGAAGGGATGAACAGCAACGTAGCTATAGCACCACACACCTACGCAGAGTGGAACAAACATCCAACAGCATGGCTACTTCTTTCCCTTTCAGCTACTGTATACAGACATTCCATCAAGCTACTGTCACTCAGTCCTATTGTGCTCATACACTACTTGTGGACTTCCTACAAGCATTAGGCTGGCCACTATGGAAACCAAATGCTGAGCTCAATGGGCCTTTGGTGTGATCCAGCAGGGCTCTTCTTATGCTCTTAATTGGGACTTGTGCGAGTTCTGCACAAAGAATAACATAGAGTTGTGCCTTGCCTTTAGGACATGTGTTAAAAATGCCTGGAGATATGCATAATAAGGGGGTGGGGACTTCCTTGGTTTCCAACAAGCCTTTCAATTAGTAGGGAATTTGCAGCATAGCTGTCCTTTATGGGAAGCAGTTGTTGGGTCTTACAGTAGCTGGAAGATGACATTTCCAGAGCTAGCATCATCACAGCCGCTTCACACGACAGCAGGTTGCTCACCAGCTTTTGTGCTGGTGCATAATTGCCCCAAGAAATCCATGACAGTTCATCTCTGAGCTGCAGGATCCATATTATAACGTGGGAAAGGGGTGAGGAGGCTGTTGTGTGGTTGCAGTGGACAATATTTATGTGGAGTCTTCATAAGCCTATATCTGCTCTTTCCATTGTCTGCAGTATCAGAAGAGTAAGAAGGGTAAGCTCTGTATGACTGTACCAAGGACAACATTTTAATGGAAATTGAGGGTAAGGTGGGACTAGATTGGTGAAGCCTAAGTGAGCATGCAGTTTGGAGCTGAAATGCCATGGTTAACCATCCAGCCATATACTTGGTGGGAACCATGACTGCAGCAAAGAGATGTGGGCAAAAAGAGCTGTGTTCTTTGTTTTGTTAGGTATGGTCCCTGCAATGATATGCAATTCCTTGCCTGCATTCTTTTTCCGTTTTTTTAAAGGGTTTGGAAATAAAATGTTAATAGCATCTGCAATATAGGACTGGAGGTACCAAAGCTGGGGGGGGGGGGGGGTTTGAGATATTTTGGATCAATTCATTTGCTAAAATATAGTATAACATGATCATGTGAGTACAATATGCCCAGGGATATGCAAGCTAAACATGCTACAATTGTAGGGTAAATTTGGTAAGAAAAACTTAAAGACACAGGAAAACAATAATAAATGAAAGTAGTTGTCCAGCTATTTCACAATGCCTGCATTCAATAACATACTGCACTTGAAGGGCAAGATGTAACTGCTTAAATATTTATTGTGTAAATACATGTGCTGGGAGTTTGTTTTATGTCCGATTTTGACAACAAATAAGTTTAAAAAGGTAAATCTAATGCAATGCAATAAAACTGCAAAGTATGTTCTGACCTTCCACTTCTTCCTACAATCTGTATACGCACACACATACACACACTTTAATAATACATATCCCAGCGGAATACAACTGACCCCGGTAAATCCTGCTATTTCCCCTAGTGTAGAATTAAAAGCTTCATGACTGGAGTGAGAAAACACATTTGTTTCCATTTTGTGATATCATTTTTTCCCTTTCAGGCTAGCACCACCACCCATATCTGTTACTTTCTCCAAAGTGAATGAGATTTATTCTACGACTCAGTTTACCAGCACTGAAATCAGGCTTATTTCCTTTTTAAAAAATCATTTGTATGCACTCCTGAAAATAGGATTTTAATGAGAGATGGAGAAAGATTCTCTGACCTGATACATTAAGTTACACAACTGCCTTTTACAGAAAAACAAAAAGGGAGAATCGTAAAAACAACAACACTTCAGCATAAAGAAGGGTGTAGCTCAAAACAAAACTAGAAATACATTAAACAAATCAGTGATACAAAGAGCTGATAGGAAAAATCAAATAAATATGGAGTATCAATAAATGAAAGTAATTGGCATCATATCTGGAAAAACTGGAGGTTTTTTTTTCTCAACTTGCAATACTATGGAAGAGCTTATTACAGCTTAAAGCTAGGTATTAAAAACAATATGGGTATAGGGAACAATATATGTTGACAAGATTGTAGGGTGGCTTGCCCCAATCAGGTGTCCTCCATATATTTTTAACTACAATGCTCATCATCCCACATCAGCACAGTCAATGCTTAGGGATGCCTAGAGTTGTAGTCCAAAACATTCAGAGGGTACCAGGTTGGGGAAGGCTGTTGTACAGTAATATGAATCTACATGTAAAGTGGAGCAGAGGATACAAATAAATTAGGCTTGTGACAGATTACTAACAGCGAGACTCTCCAGAAATACTGCTTTTAGAGAATGGTCAAGACACCATGAGGAAAGAGGAACACTATTTAGTGTAATACTTATTAGTTGACATACACTGGCAGACAAAATATGGAGTGAAGCTATGGTTTCAAACATCAGGAACTGGGTAAATTAGAGCTTCAAGCTTTGCATTAATGGAAAACATAAGAACCACCCTGCTGGATCAGGGTTTTGTTCCCGCAGTAGGAATAAACCCTCTCCCATCCATGATCCCCAGCAACTGATGTTGGAGGTAGTACATAGCGTTATTGTCCACGGATTTGTCTAAAGCCATCCAGGTTGATGACTATCAGTGCATCTTGTTGTAGCTGTGTTAAGAAGTACTATGTTTTGTTTTTCCTTAATCTCTCAACATTCAGCATCGTTGGATGACCCTGGATTCTAGTACTATGAGAGAAGATAAACAACTCTCTATTTTCTTCACACCACACATAATTTTATGTGCTTCTATCATGTCCCCTCTTACTCACCTTATCTCTAAACTAAAAAAGTCTGCAATGTTGTAGCCTTTCCTCATAGGGCAGTTGCTCAAGCCCTTCAATCATATTCTGATCCCTTTCTAGCTCTACAGAATCCTTTATTGAAGTGTGGTGTCCAGAATTGTACACAGTATTTCAAGTTAGGTCATACACAGAGAGGGTGGGAGGACTTTGTGGTATTGGCAGGATTCCCTCCCCACTCTCTGCTTTCCTGACAATACCTAATATGGAATTTGCCTTTTTTTTGACAGCTGCTACGCACTGGGTCATTTTCATCAAGCTATTCACCAAGACCCCAAGATCTCGTTGCTTGTCAGTAACCACCACTTCAAAGTCCATTACTCATCTAGGTGGTCAGTTCAGCTCCAAAGGTTGTATTCAATCTTGTACAACTGGAGTTCCATTTTCAATTAATACATTCCATTACATTCTCTATATCACTTTGTTTTAAATCCTGTTTTATTCATCTACTGGAGTAATTTCTTTAAGGTGGTGCAGCAATAAAACTGCTAGCACATTAGCTAAGCTAAGCAGGGTCTGGTATGGATTCAAATTGGATGGGGAACTGTGTGTTGAGATTCCTACATTACAGGGGTTGGACTAGCTGATCCTCATTGTCCCTTTAAATTCTGTGATTCTGTGTCTATTCCTTCTAGTACTTTGAAGGCAGTGCCATGGCCCTTTCTGCATGAAAATCTAAAGGGGAAATTATTTAAGAACAAGAAAAGAAAGGAAATTTGACAGAATTTCAATTCACCAAGGAACATCACACATATTAGTATAAATATACTCAGTTACTTTCTTCTTAAAGAGGTAAACAAAACAAAGAGGAAAATGTAAAAAGCATACAAGTAACTGATATAGAATTATAATTGTTTTAAAACTGCTTAAAATATTTTCAAAAACCTACATATGGATGAGTGTAATCCATTTATTGGTACCCTAGAGTGTGTCAAAAATCTACATGCTGTCCCACTGTGAAATATTTTGCACTTGAATCTTGGATTAAGCTGGAAAAAATGTAAAATTACATGTAAACAGACAACTCCCTACAGATTCTACATCAGAGGCTTGGGTTTGCTGCTGTTCTTAACAAGTTTTACACAGCATTCCTGAAAGTACTAGGATCTGACAGGTGACTAAAATAACCAGTGCTTTAAACTAAAATATACCAGAAATAGAAGTGCATTCAGTGGATAATTATTCACACCACTTTGAGTGGAAGAGTTCAGTCAGGACTCCCAAAAACAAAATTTGAGGGATACTTGCTGGGGAGAGGGGAGAGACTGGCCATGAAGATGTCAAAAAGGAAAATCCACAGAGGCACCTTTTCTAATTGAGTTAATGTAGAGGATAGTGCCTTCCAGATGTGTTGAAACTCTCACCATTCCTGACCATTGGCCATGCTGGCTGAGGCAACAACATCTGGACGGCACTGGGTTGGCTACACCTGAGCTCCCTACATCTCTGCAGTAACCATCACAAAGGCAGGCACACATTAGAAATCTTCTGGGTTCGTTCACAGTTCACTTTACACATCTGCAGTTTCTCAACCTTTCTATTCATCTGAGAACTTGAATAGTGGACCAACATGTGGCCCACTGCCTTGTCTTCTGAAAGAGCCCATGGGGCAAGGCAGGTCAGGGACTGGAGAACCATGGAGAGCTCCAAGCAAGCATCTTGCTACAACAAAGGCTAAAGGTGGGCTGAGGTCTCTTGAGCCTCTGCCTGCAGTCTACCTCTCCTAGGCTCCAACCCCTTGTGAGAACTGTAGCCCTTAGAAGGCCATCCCTCTGGCCTAAAGAGAGTCACATTTTCTGTAGTATTTGCCCTCCCTTCTGGTGCACTTCCTTAATCCAGCAAGGTAGATTGGGAGGCACTCAGTTCCTCAGGTCAAGGGGAAGGCATCCCTGAGGCTGTGGCTCTTGGGCTCCTGCCTGCCAGCTTTGGATTTAGTGCTTCCCTGGTCACCAGCATCAAGCTCAGTGTCAGACACCTGGTCTGGCTGCATAGCTTTTGACTCTGCCTATTCGGCTCTATGTCTGGATTGCTGTGTGTACACAGCGTGTGAGTCAGTAATCACACAATTTGAAGTTGGTGTTAACTCTTTACTAGCAAAAACACAATCTCCACAGACTTGGCTGAGTGTCAGGCCTAATGAACACAGCAGCTCATTCCCGGTGGTCTTACTCCTGGAAAATCCATTGCCAAGACCAAAGGCCCCCACCTCCCCACAGGTGTCTGTCTAGGTCTCCTTGTCTCCAGGGCTTTCCCCAAGCAATTGGAGACTGTGCCTGTGTGCAGCCAATCTCTCCTCCAACCTTTTCATGCCACCCCCCTTTTTTACAATAAAGTGTTGTATAAACTTTATTCAATAAATAAATAAATAATGTGTTAGAGCTAGACTTCAGATGAGAACAAGGAAGTTGTTAGGAAGAGAGTGATGATAACTTCTTTGCATGGGGGAGAGGGGGACTCTTGTGGGTGTGAGCAACTGACTTAGACTAGTCCAGACTGTGAAACTTTCAGACAGAGACATGTTTCACATTGTGCAACATTTCAAGCGGTTCTGAGCCCTTTGAATAGGACAAGCAAGAGGGGATGGAGATAGATAGATAGATAGATAGATAGATAGATAGATAGATAGATAGATAATGATGGGTGGGCAAAGTTTCTTAATTTGGTGGTGATGGTTTGTATTCCAGCTTTGCATGGAAAAAGTATTTCTCTCCCTCCCTCCACACATATATTTGCAAACCATCATTTCTGGCCTGAGTGATTACAGTTCATAGTTGAACAGGAAGGTCTCCATTTGAGAACTGAGTAATCCCTACATTAACAAATATTGGACTACAAAAGAGAACATTAAGTGAATCTTCTTGAAGATGCAGCTCTGACAGGAAGTCTGTGAAAGCTCCTCTTCAAAAGATGAAATGCTGCCTCTAAATCTTTCTAATCATTAGCTCAGACTTATAAAAAGAGACAAGGTGACACACATGCACTAACCTTTCATGTCCAAAGATGCACATAAAATTATCAAAGACAACTCCATGTTATGCAGGTCAAACTGACATTTGAATATTGATAGCAGCCCAAAAACACTCACAAGAAACTGTAGGAAAACTCTGAATTTAATTTGAATACTTAAAGAGGGGTTTATTCTAGAATTCTGTATGTGTAAATAAATCATCTTAATTTCACTGAGAACATCAAGGAACTACAGCACTGTAGATACACCAGTGCAATCTGTATTCAGTCCCATTGCAATAGAGAGATCTGGGTCTCAAATACGTTGAAGTTCAGCCCTTAATCAATTAAAAATAAAACACGCATTCTGTTACATGGGCAGGTCCCAGCACAGAATCTGGCACATCTGGTGGATGAGGAGATCCCACTAAAAAGATTCAGTACATTCAAAATGCATAACTATTGCATGTGCTTGCAAGAGCCATGATTCCATGCTCCCAGGTATCTCAATGTTTATTTCAGAATTTATTTGTTTCATAAAATTTATACACCGCTTGTAAACCACAAGATAAAACAAGAAAATCAAGAAATTTTTACAACTGTGCTTTCAAGCATACAAAAATTAACATACTAAAACTGATTAAAATTACCTCAGTTTCTTGGGAATCTGGGTAGACTTGTCTGAACAAAAATGTTTTTAGTGGGCACTGAAAAGAATACACCGAATGCAATCCAGACTAGATATGCCAGTATCAGAACAAAAGAAATGAGCTACATGCAGGGTAGATAACTCAAGCAAGTGGGCCAATTTAAACAACATGGAACAATTCACACATACAGTGGTACCTCAAGTTACAGACGCTTCAAGAGCGCAACGCTTACAGAACATTCTAGTTTGGCACTATACCACTTTGCTGGTTATACTTTAGTTTCAAGGTTCAATTCAAAGTGTTGTTGCTTTTTTAACCCTTAAGGTCCTAAATTATTGGGTAATTTAGTATGGGTGACTTTCATGAGAATTCTCAAATAATATTTAGCAATGCACTATGGGGTCCGCCTGCAAAAATGGAATGCTCCAATCAGCAACTTAGAGCAGGGAAGACTAAAAGACTTGCCAAGTGTATGTATGCTGCTCTAAAAAGACAGGTGGTAGTGTCCACCTATTAATCAATTATATCTGACACAAGTAGCAATAGCCTGGTCTGCATGTACAACTCTTACATCTTTCCCCTATGCTGCAGGCATCTTCTGTCACATGTGAGAGAAAGCGCTCTCTGTTTCTAACTAATGCTGTCAGTGCTGGGAAAGAAAGATGAAGAAATCATGAGCCTCTGTGAGAAGTACCCACGTTGTTTTTAATTTATTATGTAGAAGAAGGGAGATTTAACCCAATCGTCCACAACGGAGGGGATCACACCAACTATATGTAAGGTCTGTGCCTATGTTGTATAATTCCAAATATCGCTCTCAATATCTTATCCTGAATATTATTTACTTCCAACTTAATGGTCTATCAGATGCCCAGAAGTGCACAGAATATTCTAGAAAGGATATCACCTTAATATCACTGTCAAAGGCATTTTAAAAATATCTATCCTTGTGATATCTAAGTTCCATTCTGAGTGGTCTATTACCTCTCTAGTACGTGATGTGTTGCTTCAGCATATGCATCCCAAAATTACACTGATCTTTTTTGCAAGAACACTGCCTTGCAAACCTGCAATCCAATTTACTCCCAGCTATCACCATTCACATTTCTGGCATTGCTTCTTTCCAAGCATTACCCTTTCAATGCATATTCATCTTTTGGGAGAAACATTGTCAGATGCTTTAGTTTACAGATTTCCACAGTGAGCTTTTGTTTCCTGGGACTATAAGGATAAATTCTATTGGTCATTTTGTATTATTCTTCAGAGCTCTTTTAGTTTCCAGTGTAAAGCCGTAAAGGAAGTTACTTAGTGTTCTGTTTACTTCTTTTACTATATCATTAATAACTATGATAAATAAAACCAAGCCAGAAGGCACCTCCTGAAATGACCCAGAAATCACTTTCCTAACTTTGTCAGCATTCCTTATTTTCTCCTTTACACACTCCATCACCTAGTCCAAGTTTTCTGTTTTCTCTACTTTGGTCACTGTATTCATAATGTGATGCTGGTTCCAGATTTTTAGATTCAATAGTTAGTTGCCAGGAACTGGTGGATTCCCCACCAACACGGGTGGAACTGCTGGTTTTCCCACTTATGATCAGTAGAGGACATCATGCCAAATATTAAATACTCATATTGAGAAATTGCTGGATGCCTCGCAAAAGCTGAGGCAGCCTGATGTTCTGGGGTCCAAGTGTTGATCACTGGGGGAGTCTCCTCTTCTTCCGAGCCCCAAGGCACACCTCAGAACACCAGCACACAGTGTTGCTCTGTATGAACCAGCAGCAGCTGGGTTCCAAGGAGGTCTTGTGAGCTCTGCAGGGAAAGGCAAGGAGACTGGAGCAAGTCACTTCCCCTCTGTTCCTCCTCTGTGCCTTGTGGTCCAGGATCACTCATTTTACTAGCCAGTATGCCAGTAAGCATGTCATGGGTAGGGAAGGAATGAAAGCACATTTCTCTGGCTTTTCCACATGCCCTATCCTGGGATTCAGATCCTCCTCATTAGTTGTGGGGATAACCGGCGCCTACCGGACACCAGCTATGGGGCAGCCTGCGGATGGGACGGCCGGTAATTCTGGAGCCCGCTCCCATCGCGCCGTGAAGAAAGGGATCCGCTGGCTGTAATCTGAGGGTTGAATCTGTGAGTTCGTGTTGAAGTTGCCAAAACCAAACGGCCAAATAAAAGACTTTAAAATAAAATGAAATAAAACAACGGAGACTGCAGTTTGGTGAAAAAGCCTACCGCTGCCCTGCGTGGTTGGTTTCACTTTCTCTTTGCAACTGGGCTTGCCACGCAACAATGTTCTGGCGCTTAATCCTAGGCTTTCTCCACACCACAAACAGGGAGCGGCAGCTATTTATTAAGGGAATAACCAACGTCATAATCAATACATCAACCAATAACAGTTCTGTTGCTGCCCTAAATTAGGCGGGAAGAAGATTAACTGACCGTTGCTTAATTCAAAGTTCGAGCCACTTTTTTCCGCGGAGGGATCCCAGCAGTGAGTCGCCTGCTGGATCCTATTGCTACCTTTCCTTCCAGGGCGGAAGGACACAGTAAAAACAAGTACAAACAATCACCAATAAACATAAATAACCACAGGTGCAAATGCACCTGCAAAGCATATTCCCACAATTAGTATTGCTGGCCCCTTGACCCCCCCCCACGTTGTCATTGTCCAATTATTATTATTATCATTATTATTTCAGTGAGCTCTAGCATGCCACAAAGCATGCTAGATACACATATCACTAAAACATGATTTGGTGCTACATTATGGAGCCTTGTGGTTTATCCTCATTGTTGCATTTGAATAGTTATCCGGGGTTGCAGCAAACCACAATTTGCTATTGCATCTGAACAGCAAACTCTGATTTGTAGTCACATTGAAAACTAGAATTGTAAACCAGCATTTGCGGGCCAATTGTGTTTTGCCAGTGTACATGTAATGATAAATTATGGTTGCTACAAAGCAAGAAGCAAATTTTGCAAGAGAAGGTGGTAGTGCATGGCACAGAATTCATTTCTTTAGCATCAAACCATGGTTGGCATTACATATGAAGTGACTGCATACTTTTGACTGCAATGTGACAAACCAATTTGCATCATTTTCATAAAAGGACAACAAAAATTGTGTGTATATGCAACAAACTATATGTCAACCTGTCTGTAAGCATATAACATGGAGAGTAGGAAACAACAGCTTAAAATACTCAAAGGTGATTACAAGGAAGTTATTTTTAAATCTTTAGGTTTCTCCTAGAAAGCCTGTTATGAAAGATGTATTATAGTGTGAGTTATGATACGGTCTACATTATATAGCTGATGGCTCTGGTGACATGGAAAGTAAACTGCACAATGGGAATACAATAAACTCAGCAGATACTCAAGGTCCACTAGAAAACAGACCATCAGGTCAGTGGGGGGGGGTGAGTTTTGATAGAAATGCATTTTTCACAACTTGTGACCCACGACAACTTTGCCCAGTGAAATTCACTCAAGTTAAATAAATTTTACAGGAAACTGTATTATGCTGGCTGAGCCATACAACAAAGCAAAGAATAAGGATTTTTTAAAAAGGAATATGAGTATTTTATATCCACAAGAAGCACTTATTGCGGGGGGGATAAAACATCCATTTGAAAACAGAATCCACTTGTGTATGTGTGTGTTTTCTTGCTCCTACTGCTGCCTAGATGGCAAATAGAGAGGTTTCTTATTTACTTATACTTTGTCTAAAATTACCACTTGATAAACTACACGTAATTTAGTATGTTCCCCACACAGAATGTTAGTAAACCTTTATATACGGTAATTTATATAAAATTCATATGCACAGTTTTGCTGTTATAGTTCCTTGCTGGCATTTATCATCAGGTATTTTAGCAGACTAAAATAAAAGTTAGGCTTAAATTTTTGTCAGAATCATAGCTGTTTTACCGCAGAGACTAACATGGGCCACTGCCAATGTCTTCCATCCTAGTTCATTGTTCTGGTGGCAGCAGTGCCACAGGGGGCAATGGGGTCTCTCTGCCGATGCGGGGAACTCCAAGACGCCAAAGTAATGGTGTGGGTTCAGCATTAATAAAGTTCAGTCTGGAAATGCTTTTGCTGTAGTTATTTTAATCGCTAGTGGTGTGATAACAGTCTTTTAGAAAGTTATTCTCATATTTTAAAATATATATTTTTAACATATATTTTTTAACAAAAACGTATTTATGGGGAATGGTATTTCAAATATGTGAAGGCTGGATCCTAAAGTTTGCCATCCTGTGATATCTGCAGATTCTGTTGCATTCTGAAAAAACAAATTAGCTGCAAAAGAATCATCCCAAATAGCTTTCAGTAGTTTGGAAGCAAACATTTGACAAAACAACACAAAATAAATGCAGGGGTAACTATACCACTTTCCAATACCCAGCCCACTAAATATTTCCTCTATAAATAATATCAGTAAACTCTGCTTGCATCTAAATGCATTAACCATGGGATATATGGCTGGGATTTTGACAGCAGCCTGTACAGTGATCTAGAAGAGCCTGGCCCCCTCTGCTGTCTATTTTGTGTGTATCCTCTCCCCCCCCCCCCCCGCAAGCTCCTGGAAACTTGCTGACTGAATGGAGCTTAATACTTTTGCACTTAATCTCTGCTACATGCGTTAAAGGATAAGCCTGACAACTCTCGTGTGCTGTAGAAACAAATGTGACCCTTTGATAGGCCCACGAGAGACAAGTACAACAGGGATGCAATACCACAACAGACTATCTTTGTTTGTTCATTCATTTTCTAAATTATTGTATATATTAAACATTCCATGTACAAAGCAGAAATGCAAAAAAAGGAAAAGGAAAAGCAGTATTCCCATGAATCAGATGAAAGGTAACCAGGAAGAGCTATGGCTCCTCCGCAGTTTCCCAAAGACAGGGGCAAGCCTAAGATATTTTGCTGCCTGAAAAGGGCAGGATGCTCCCCAAACTCATTCCATGTACAGAACCAGTCAGGCAGTTAAATCTTACTTCAAAACTGGAGTTGCGGCAGCATCCTTCCCAAGGGTGAAGGGCAAGGAAGTAAGAACGCCTTAAAAGTGTCAGGAGTACCCATCCCCGCCCCGCCTGAACAGTCCATTCTTCACAACCAATTCCCCCTTCATCTTTCCCTTCTCACAAGCAGTTATATCACTTGTGCTGCTCAAACAGGTTCCAAAACAAAAGAGAATGACAAGGGCGGGGGCTATGGTTTATTCGTATGTGCAACAGAAAAGTGTGTATGTCCTGTAATTCTGTAAGTGCAGAAGAAACAACACACATATTTTATTTTATTTTATTGCATTGCATTTTGTGAACCTCATTGACCATATCGCTATTGCCACTATGGCAAAAAAAAAAAAAAAATAAGGTGGGGGCGGGAATACTCTGCTGTACAATGATGCATTCAAGCAAGCTCATGTTGACTATCTCAGATATCTGGTAACTACCTGCACATAGTGGTCAATCAGCCAAATTATCTGCTGGGCACATTATGTCTAGCCTACTTAACCTCACTTGTGCAGTGCTCAAATGAACACTTCCCCATGGTAAAGCATTGGTAGTGCAAGGAATCTTAAGTGTGAAGATGAAAACCAGCATCATCAAAATAGCAGGCTCAAATAAGCTCCTGATGCAATGCATTTTAAATTATGTAGCAAGGATCTACTTCAATTAAAAACATGTTTTTTACCTGTGTCCTGAAAGGCCACAGGGCCATGTTTTGGATGCAGGAAAGCACCGTGAGAAGCAGCTACCTTACGATTCTGGTAACATTAATGGAGCCTGATGAATGCTATACCATGTCGTCACAAATTTTATTTCACGCGCTGATAGAATTCAGAATAGGCCCTCCAGTTTACATATTAATGTAATTAATTATCAGAAATGGCACTCTGGTACTAAATATATATGTTCTGGGCTTGAACATATATACTTGAAGAAAGTATTTCTTCAATGAAGTCTTCTTTTGCATTGCACTGGATTCCCAGTTCATTATGTCAGCTACAAAAACAGATGATCATTCATGTCATTGTCATCTGATGGGAATATGAACTCAATTGTGTTGCCATCTATGTATTAGGACTGCAGCAGTAGAGCCATATTGACTGACCTTTACAATCTGCTCCTTAGTGCATGCCACAGGAAAAGTATACCAATACCCATACAGCATAAAGGTAAAGGTAAAGGGACCCCTGACTGTTAGGTCCAGTTGCGGACAACTCTGGGGTTGCGGTGCTCATCTCGCTTTATTGGCTGAGGGAGCTGGCATACAGCTTCCGGGTCATGTGGCCAGCATGACTAAGCCGCTTCTGGCGAATCGGAGCAGTGCACGGAAACGCCATTTACCTTCCTACTGGAGCGGTACCTATTTTTCTACTTGCACTGCGTGCTTTCGAACTGCTGGAGGAGCAGAAACCGAGCAATGGGAGCTCACCCCGTCATGGGGATTCGAACCACCGACCTTCTGATCAGCAAGCCCTAGGCTTTGTGGTTTAACCCACAGTGCCACCCGTGTGCCTTTACCCATACAGTATAGACATATTAAAAATAGTTTATGATTATTGTTTGTGCCAGTTAAGCTACTTACCATCATTTTGCAAAGGATGAGTTAAGGACAAAAAGGAGCACTTGGTCCTCCTATTACAATCCATGCTAGAAAAAAGACCAGAGCCTTTGCTAAACTTACATGCCCAAACCTCATTATTGGCCCTTCAGATGCAGTTATGTTAATGTCTTCTGGGCTTGTGGTCTAATGTGCACTCAGAGACTCTTGTGCCTACAATGGCTTCGTAATTCATTTCACGGAGTGAGTCAAACCACTTCCTCCGCACATGAATATCCCCCGCTGACAAATGAATGGGAACCTCCATGCACATGCAAGATTTCATAAAATAGGGTTGGAAAGGACAACAAGGGTCAACTAGTCCAACCACCTGCAATGCAGGAATAATGTGCCCAACGTGGGGCTCAAACCCATGACCCTGGGATTAAGAGGCTCATGCTCTACCAACTAAGCTATCCATTGTGTTCTAAATCAAGACAACTGTATATTTGCATGCACACATATTTACACATATCAGCATCATGTGTCTCTTAAAGGATTTGTAAACCACACTTATAAAAGTAGGCCAAAGTCACTGTGAATTATCTAACTAGAATTAGGCATTTTCAACTTGCAAGCCACAAAATGAGAATAAATGTTTCCACAATTGTTAAGCAGTCTCTGCAAATTCACTAACCTGGAGAGATGGGAGAAGCCCAAATAAGCAACTTTTTAGCTGAGGCGGGGAAAAATTCAACCTTAACAAAGCTTGAAGCTTTTAAAAACTGGTTATTGCATGGATAAGAAAGCAATAATAGTTTCCATGTTGCATATCACAATGAGGCATGTGTGTAACTGACGCATTAATTATTCTAGCTGAAATGATTAATTCTGTATTCATATATACTGAGATAATTTGACCTATCTATATAAAAATGCATTTCCCTAACATTCTGCCACACTCTAGTGTGACCAAGAAACAGAAACAAGGATAGGGATAGGAAAATAGGAATAGGCTTGATTTTCAAAGGCTTATTCCTCAATAGCATTTCTAAATGCATGCTTTCAGCCCTGAAGGCAAATGGTTTCCATGCTTTCCTATAGAGCGGAGGTATATGGACTTGAGCACAATGATCCAGTTTGTATGTAACCCCAAACTAATGCATTGCTTAGAGTGAATGTGCAAGAGTGCATGTTCCTATATCACAGCCACTTTTCTCTCCTCTGGTCCTGCTGTTGCAGTGCTTTGAGCTACATCATGCTTTGGTTTAGTACGTCATTTGAACCCACCCTGTAGTTTCTCTTGCTCTAGACGAATCATGAAAATCACAGCAGCCACAATCTCCACCCCAGAAGCCCGTGTATGCTTTGGCTTAGCATCATGTGCTAACCGAGCCAATGTTACATTGAAGATAAAACCTGCCATTTATTCCCGATATTGGGCAGTTCAGTCTTTTAATGGCAGTGAGTTGCCAGCAATTAATACAGCTATTAATGGTTTTTCCTTCGTTTTGTAGCACAGCCGGTCCAGACATTAGGTAAGGTGAGGCAGCTGCTTCAGGCAGCCAAATCCTCCCAGGTACACGCTCCTGCTCCTCCTGCTCTGCTGCCAGCAGAGAAGTACCACCACCATCTACCTTCAGAAGATAGGTGGGTGGTAATCAGAGACACGTGGGACGCGGGTGGTGCTGTGAGTTAAACCACAGAGCCTAGGGCTTGCTGATCAGAAGGTCGGCGGTTCGAATCCCCGTGACGGGGTGAGCTCCCGTTGCTCGGTCCCTGCTCCTGCCAACCTAGCAGTTTGAAAGCACATCAAAGTGCAAGTAGATAAATAGGTACCGCTCTGGCAGGAAGGCAAACGGCGTTTCCGTGCGCTGCTCTGGTTTGCCAGAAGCGGCTTAGTCATGCTGGCCACATGACCCGGAAGCTGTACGCTGGCTCCCTCGGCCAGTAACGCGAGATGAGCGCCGCAACCCCAGAGTAGGACACAACTTTTAGGCACCGGGTGAATACTATTCATCATCTTATGAATGGTTTGTTGCTGATGGTTTTATTATTGGCCTCCTGTTTTGTTTTTAAATTTTTATTAAAGATTTTCCTTGTTTACAAAAACACATACATTGTCTCTTTCTTCAGGTTGTGTTTTCTACTGATCAGTTACATTTGTTGTGAGACATTTGGTGTTGTATGCAGTATAGAGTTGGGAAGAAAAGAGGGGGGGACGGGAGAGAGGGGATGGGGTGGTAAAGCTTATGTTCATTTATTTAATGTATGTTGGGGGGGGGTTGTGTCAGCGTCACTTGGGTAGGTTATTGTCCTCCTGTTGCTGCCAATTTTGTGGTCTTTCTTGGTGTATTTGTCTTGAATTGCTAATCATTTTCTTTACTTTCTGCAATGGAAGCTTTACTGAAGGTAGGATAGAAGCACTTGAAAAAAAGGAAAGGTCATAATAATCAATCTCACTTCTGCAGCAGTTGGTGATTACTGGTCCTTTCTTGAGCATCAAATACTTCATAACTGTAGTTCTCAAATATTTTGCAGTGCCAATATCCAAAATCAGTATCGTATCTAGACCCATCTGCAAACACCCTCAAGGCTCTCCTTACTAATAGACAACTTAGCCAACAACAGAGTTTTGTGGTGGAAGGCATCCATTATTAACTAATTTTATATACCAGAAAACTGTGGCCCCAACACACATCATGATTCGCAATATATCGGCAGGTCAAAAATTATGAAACTGATATCACAATATGGACTTCAAACCAGCTTTGGATGTTATATCACTAAATTGCCCAGGCCTATCTGTGACCTGTATGAAGTACGTGCGAGATTATGAGCAACACTGAACATGCTAATAGATGTGCACGTGTGATCAGATATAAATCCATGACCATCCCCAAACACAGTATTCATGCTGTATCACACTGACCCACATGGACCTTCTAACATTTTCAACCCCTTATGGAGCACTCCAGTGCATGAAGTTATTCTGCACATGCTTGAAACCTACTTTCATTCACATATAATACAACTTATTCAAAGTTTTTTTCAGAAAGTCGGAGAATGAAATAATGAGGCAGATTTTCATTTATGGTGGCACCTTTTCAAAACTCTGGTAAAACAGTTATGCAAGTTCATCACAGAGCCAGGTGATCACACAATTATTTTTTCCACCCTTTCCCAAAACAAACTGTTGTTGTAAATGTGAGGACTAAATGTAAATTGCTGTGGCGTATGCACACTAGGTCACTAAAGCAACGGTAGCTAAACTCAGATGTGACCTAGCAACCCAGGTGTTCAGGAAAAGTGCTGTTAACAGTAAGGATTGATGATCTAATCAAACTGTCACACTCAGATCCTCAGCAGGGTGGTTGGAGGGGAGGTGGAGGAGGATAATATTCAGAAAGCAAGCACATGTTTAGTGTTACTTTAAATTGATGCTGACATTTTCAATTGTAAGAAGAATTTTTTCCCTAAGTAATATAGGAAACAACTCTCCTAACCTTCCGGAGGATATCAGATAATCAGAGACCTTGTTTTGCAAAAGCTAACTTCTTTTTGGGAAAAAAGAAAGAAGCACAAGGCTTCATGAAATGTGAATTTTCATATTTTACAGATTCGGAATGATTAACAGAATTCATATTTTTTCCCTTTTCTTTGCCAACATTTATGCCTAAATGCATGTCTGGTACAAATACTATAAAGCAGGAAGGGGTGTGTGTGTGCCACATATGCATGCACACAGCTGCGTGTGCGCACACATGTAGGCAACCTTTCAGTTAACAAAACCCCTACAATCTATATTCTGTTCAACCAGGATGTGAGCTCTCTGCACATACTGCTCTTGTGTGGAGCATACCCACATACAGATCAGAACAGGGCCATGTGTTTAGCCCCACTTCAGATGATGCACCTTCTTTTTTCATGTGTGAGTCAGCAACCACGTGTGAGTCTGCTCACGTGCAACGTTTCCATGTGATCACAACACCTGGTTGTGCAGGTGTCCCAACCATGTGGAACCCCTAAACATAAAGAGGAGCCTGAGCATTGGCCTTTCAATACAGCCAATTATGCACAACACATGGTAGTTAAAAGAAAAATATCCCATGTCAGGGCAGGCTAAAAACACACTCCCACTCAAGTGTGCAAATACAGACAACTACAGTGGGACTTACCGGTACTTCTAAGTAAATATGCATAGGATTGTGCTTACCTACAAATAGTGGGTCCAAACCGCACAATGCTGATCTCTCAGTCGATTCACAAAGATCAAGAGGGCTAAACTCAAAATATCCTATTTTTCTCATTGATTACCAGCAGTCCCTTTCAGCAGCTCATGGTAGTGGCAACAATAAATCTGGGCTAATTAACGTAGCTTAGCAGGTAACTCCTCCTCATTACAATTTGGGAACTTACTGCTGGCAGTTCAAGCTCTGCAGGTGCTTCCTAGCCTTTGGGAAAGAAACACACAGCTCAGTAGAAAAGCACAAGCCGTCCAAATGAAAAGTCCAGGTTCAATCCCAGGCATCATAGGGTTGGGAAAGATCCTGTTTGGAAGCAGCTCTCCAAGGTTTCAATTGGTTCCTCCCAGAAAAGAAGCGGGGGGGGGGGGGGTCCATGTAGCTGCTCTGCAAACACCACAGCACAAGAGGGTTGTTCCAAATAGCAGCTTACTAGAATCTCATTTGTAGTAAATACTGAAAGCTAAAACAATTTTGTGTGGTGTGTGTGTGTGTGTGTGTGCGCATGTGTGGCAGCAGCACAATATGTAGAGATTTCATAACTAGGTGAATGGGTGTGAATCCAACTGGAATATATTTGTGAGGAAATGATTTTGAAGGAAACATTTGAATTATGGAATATAGTCTTTTACAGTTGGGAATGAAGTGAGTTGTCTGAAGCCAAGGATTTCACATGCTAGGGCCGGTGACCAATTTCTGGACTAGGAAATTGGAGATGTGGGAATAGGATTAAATTGAAGTGTGTTTTTATACGTTTTATGTAAGATACATTTGGTATTGGTTTAATGGAAAGCCAGAATATAAGAACTTAAGAACAGCCTGCTGGATCAGGCCAATGGCCCACCTAGTCCATCATCCTGTTCTCATAGTGGCCAACCAGATGCCTGTGGGAAATCCGCAAGCAGGATTCAGTCACAAGAGCATTCTCCCTTCCCATGGTTTCCTGGAGGGCTGCTAATGGTCTATTGTGTGAAGAAGCAATGGCTCCTTTCCCTTTCGTAAATATAAAAACCATACAAATACTCCTATATTTCCCAAGAGAGAAGAGTCAATGCTGCTTCACCTTAACATGCATTGCTGTAACCCGGCAAACACAGTAGGTCCCAATCCTGGGGGAGAAACATTGGGCAGTTGGCTGGCAGTTGGGAGATTCCTCTGGCCGGCCACTCCAATGGGCCGACTTCCCCACCAACCAGTACTTGAATTTGGGCCAATCCGGCCAGGCATGATTTGGCAGCGGACTGGAGTGGAGTAGGCTTCACTCCAGTCCGCTCCTGGCCGATAAAAGCCAACTACACCTGACCTCAGGCCGCAATTATTAAAATACCATATAAGAAAAACCTTATAAGAAATGTGAATCATGAAATTGCCCCTCTACTAGGAAGCTGAGCAGCACGTATGTCACCTGCTCATAATCTTACCACTACGGTGAGATTATGGAGGAATTTACATCTATTTAAAGCATAATAATTATTGCCAGATTCATATCTATAAGCATAAAATTAGTGTTGTTGTTGTTGTTTAGTCGTTTAGTCGTGTCCAACTCTTCATGACCCCATGGACCAGAGCACTCCTTCATGGATCATTGCCTTGTCATGGAGAAGGGGCTGAAATAACTCAGAGAAGCTATGAGCTATGCCGGGCAGGGCCACCCAAGACAGACAGGACATAGCCAAGAGTTTAAACTAAACATGATCCACCTGGAGCAGGAACCGGCAAGCCACTCAGTATCCCTTCCAAAAAAAATCCATGGACAAAAACAACAGGCATATAAAAATTAGCACTGCCAAACTTAATGCAAATATGTGTCTATTCAACTAAGGCAAAGTTTCTCAAATAGTGGACCGAGGCTTATTAGTTGGCCTTTGGTCATTTTCAGGTGGGCCACAAGCTGCCCACAACCTCTCATATCCCTGCCCCTCTCCCTTGGCATGCTAAATCCTTTTGGCCGGACCAATGCCAACACTAACAACTCCTTACGTGCAGAGTACATAGGGCCAGG